>NW_027183475.1:610000-846980 GCF_041296385.1 Aphelocoma coerulescens
GAGAACACAACGCTTGCAAACACCGACTGTGAGCCACAGCTCTGGGTGCTCAGCGTTAAGCTCAGCTCTGGGAGCGCTGCACCAAGCTTCAGGGGATGCACTGGGAGCCCGGCTGGGCTCTGCCCTGGGGCCATCCTCCAGGGACAGCTGCAAACAGGGAGCATTTGGTTGCCACAAAGAGCCAAGCCATGGCTGCAGGGAAGCTGCTCCGGCTGCGGCCTGCACTGTTGTGTGCTGTGCTCTGGGACTGCTGCTCCCCACAGAGGGGACTGCACTGGGGTGCCAGAGGAGACAGAGAAGCTCCAGCTTAAGCCTAACTGGGCTGGGTGGCTGGGCTGGGAAGGGTGGCGAGGGTCAAGGGCATTCACAGAGCTCATCCTGCTCTGTGAAGAACGAGGAAAAGGAAGTGGGAAGCCAGCAGTGAGCAGAGCTGAGGCCTGGAGAGCAGCTCTGAATGACCCCCAAATCTCACCAGACCTTTGAGACATTGCTGTTCTTCAGCCAGTGACAACATGAGTCCCTAAACCTGGGGCTCACTCTTCCTCGTGGCCAGGGCCATCAAGGAAGGCTACAGTGCAATGGGGACTGCGGTGAGCTGGGAACTCACTGGGGGAAAGAGGGAGCACTTGTGGAGCAAAAGGCAGGTGGGGGAGAGAACTGCTCAGAGAAGAGCTGAGCTTCAGCTTGAGCAAGCTGAAAAATGGCATTGGGGGTCATCCCAGACTGATTTCATTTCAGAACTTATTGAACAAGTTTGTTATTGGGGGGGTGTCATATTTTCCCCCGGAGGTGCACACTCTGCAAACTTGAGCTGCACTGCCGAGCTACTCAAGCACGTCTCTGCTGCAGGTCACGGCGTTTCTTCTTTGGCTTCTCGTGGCCCCGGGGCTGAGCCGCAGCAGAGCCTTGGTGGAGCCCAGAGCAGCCTCAGCATCCACAGAGCCCGGCTGCAAGGAGAGAAAGCAGAAAGCACCCGTCAGCTGAAGGCTCCCGTCCCCCTTGTCCCAGCCGCCCGCGGTGCCCAGGCCGTGCTGGCCGCGCTCAGGGCGCTGCCCAAAGCTGCCCAGCATTGCTGCCTCTGGCAGGAGAGCAGGAGGGCAGGACACGTGCCCAGCCTGCAGCCGGCCATGGCACAGCCACCTCCTCAGCAGCTGCCCAGAGCAGGATGCTGCTGCGCTTGCTGCCGTCTCCCAAAAGCCCTTATCCCAGCCATGCTGCGTGTGCTCAGGGATGTGCCTAAACTTTGCCATCAATTCTTTCCTTTGGAGGAGAGCAGGAGAGCAGGACATTGCCACCTGCTCAGCAGCTGCCAGTGCGGGATGCTCCTGAGCCCGCTGCTGGCTCCCAGCACTGCTATTCCCCCCGTGCTGCAGAGACGAGGATCCACCTGGAGAGAGCCGTCGTGGGAGCGAGAGCCGGCCCCAGGTGCTGTGCCAGCCCCTCCTGAAAGGGTGCTCCCCGCAGACCATCTGGTGCAGCACGATGCCCAGGGACCAGACGGTCGCTGCCTCGCCGTGGTACCAGCCTAACAGGGTCCATTCCGGGGGGCTGTAGGACGGTGTTCCTATGGAATAGAGGTGGAGTTCTTCAGGGGGACGCTGCCTGCTCCCAGAGCCTCGCCCCAGCATCCCTGGGCATGCGGGGGCCGCAGCAGCGGCACGCGGCGTGACCCGCTGCCCTCTTGCCAGCACCTGGGACTTGCGTACAAACTGGGGGTTGGAAAAGAAGCCGCTGGTGTCGCAAGAGGGCAGCGGAAGCCCTGGCAAGGCCCGAGCATTCCATGCAAAGGAAAAACCCACTTGGTGCTGGGGAAAAACCACGCTTTCATCCTCCCTGCCTGCACTGCCCCAGAAACCATTCTTAAGCCAAGGCAAGCACGGGCAGCAGAGCAGTCCGAGCCCTGTCTCGCCTGCACACCAAACGGGCTGGAGCACAGGTTCTGGGCCCCCCTCTCTGCTACTCCCACCCACGGGTGTTTCTGTGACGCTGGCTGCCCCAGCCCCAGCGCCAGTCCTGGGCAGAGTGGCTGGCGAAAGGCTGCCAGCAAGGCTGGAAAATAGCCCTTCAGCCAGCGCCGCTCAAAAGCAGCTCAGCTGAAGACTCCGGCTGCCATGACTGGCAGCAAAAGGGAGAATCCCCCCTGCCACAGCTGGCTTTGGGCTGTGAGATGTTGGGCCGTGAGATGTTGGGCTGTGAGATGCCGCTACCAGGAGCCTCCCCCTGCGTGGGCTCACCTGCAAAGCTGGTGTAGGCTGCGGCTTGCAGGTAGGTGCCACAGCCAAAGTCGATGAGTTTGGCCTGCCCGGTTGCCAGGTCAACCAGGATGTTCTCCGGTTTGATGTCCCGGTGCAGGACCCCGCAGCTGGTGCAGTGCCGCACGGCCTCCAGCACCTGGCGGAACAGGTGCCGCGCCACCTCCTCGCACAGGAAGCCCCGTGCCCAAATGAAGTGAAGGAGGTCCTGAGACCGCTCCGGGCGCTCCAGCACCATCACCACGTTGTTGGGGAGCTCCAGCCACTCGTGGAGCTGGACGATGCCAGGGAAGCCAGCGGACACCTTGTCCAGCAGCACGATCTCCAGTGGTGCTCGGGTGCCGTCGGGCTGTGGGAGGAGCACGGTGCTGTCAGCGGAGCTGATGCCGTGCCGGGGCTCGGGAAGCCCTCAGCCAGCCGGGGACGCTCTGCGCGCTCCGCTGGCCCCACGGCCGCTCTCCCTCGAAGTGTTCTGGCGGCTTCCACCCTGCCGGGCCTCGGCTCATCCCCGCCCGTCGCGCCCCGGCTTCTCCCGCTGCCCCTCGCTCACTCACCAGCTCGCCCCAATGGCCGATGCGGTTCCGCGGCACCCGTTTGATGGCCACCTGCAAGGCAAGGGGAGCAGCGGGCTGAGCTCGCCGCCCGCCGTGCCCAGCCCCATGCTCCTTCTCCTCCTCCTTTGCCCCCCGCCTCCTGCGCCCGCCGCCGGCCCCGCCACTCACCGGGGCGCCGTCCGAGAGCCGCGTGGCCGCGAAGACGCTGCCGAAGCCGCCGCGCCCCAGCAGCGAACCCAGCCGGTAGCGCTCCTTCAGGCCCTGCTGCGCCTTCCGTGCCCGCGAGACGCGGCCGTCAGCGCTCGGCCCGGGGCCAGGAACGGCCCCCGAGCGCCGCTCAACCGCCCCGGGCCGGCCATCCCCACATGGGGGCTCTTTTGGAGGGGCCACCGGCGGCTCGGGGCCGGCGGCCGCGCTCAAGAGCGGCGGAGCTCGGAGCGGGGAAGACGCTGCGGAGGCGGCGGGAGCGGCCGCGCCGCCTGTGTCCCCGGCGGGCCCCGGGAGGAGCCGAGGCCGGGACCGGGGCCGGGGCCGGGGCCGGGGTAGGGGTCGGGCCAGCCGGAGCCAGGGGCTGGCGATGCTGCCCAGGAGCCAGGCACTGATGCCCGCCCAGCAGCGCCACAGCCAGGACGGCGAGAGCCGGGCGGAGGCGGGACCGCGGCGGGACGCCCGGGGGCGGGGAGGGGGCAGCCCCGCCCGGGGCCGGGGGCGGGCCGGGGGCATGGCCCGGCCGGGCCTGGGGAGAGGGAGGCCGCGGGAGGGGGGGTTGGGGAACGAAAGGGAGAGCGGGAGAGGGTGCGAGACACTGGGAGAGGGAGAGGAGGAGCAGGAGAAGGGACGCAGAGGGTTCGTGGACTCGCTGCTTTTGTGCTGCTGCCGCTGCTGCCGCTGCTGCCGCTGCTGCCGCTGCTGCCGCTGAAGCGCTGGGAGCGTTTGTCCGCGTGTCCGTGTGTCCGGTGCCCGTGTGTCCGTTCCCCCCCGCGCGCCCCACGGCCGAGCCCCGCGCGCCCCGGGGCAGCACGGGCCGCTCCGCTCCGGGGCCGAGGCGGAGTCCCGGAGCATCTCTTCCTCCCGCAGCCACACCAAACCCGCTCGGCCATTGGGAGCAGTTTTGCACACGTTTCCCTTTGAAGGGCTCCTCTCTACCCCCATTTCCAAGGAGTCTCCCTGGGGTTTTGGCACCTGCAGCGACAGGGCAGCGATTGGGCTTCAAAGTGCAAGAAAGACATGGAGGGGCTGGAGCACGTCCAGAGATGGGAATGGAGCTGGGGAAGGCTCTGGAGGAATTCTGAGGGGCAGCTGAGGGATCTGAGGGGGCTGAGCCTGGAGGAAAGGAGGCTCAGGGGGGACCTGGCTCTCTCCAAGTCCCTGACAGGAGGGGGCAGCCAGGAGGGGTGGGGCTCTGCTGCCAAGGGAAAGCACGAGAGGAAATGGGCTCGGGGGAACTCTTGGGGTGGATGGTGGGGAAATTCTCATCCTCCGTGTCTCGACAAAGGGGGAGGGGGGCAGGGGTGGGGCACGACCTAGGGACACGGGGGTGGTGACGCTGGGCTGGGGACACGGGAAAGGGCACGGGAAGCCAAAGCCCCGCTGAGCGCTGGCGCTGGGCTGGCACGGGGTGAGCCGGCAGCAGGGCCCCGCAGCCCTGAGGGACTCGCCCTGACGGCTGGGGAGTATTGATCCCGGTCTCTAAAAAATGAGACTCAGTAAAATATCATTAAAAGGTGCCTCCTTCTCCTTCTCCTCCTCCCCCATCCTTTCTCCTGCTCCCCCTGGGCCCAGCGCCCACCCTTGGCCCCCCGTTTTCCCAGCGCGGTCGCATCCCGCGGGAGGAGCCGGGATGGAGCCGGGATGGAGCCGGGAGAGGTCGGGCTGGGGCAGGGCTGGGCTCTGGGCCCGGCCTGGGCGCCCCCCACGCGCCCCCTCCTCAAATTCCCCTGGCGGGGGGCGCTGGGAGCGAGGGGGGGCGCAGGCGGGGTCCGGGTGGGGAGCGCTGAGCGCTGCGGGTCTGCCTGGCAACTGGTGAGTCACCAGCGCCGCGCGCTCTGATTGGCTGAAGGTTGTTCAACGCCTTCTCTGATTATCTGATACTCGCGGGGGATTTTGGTTGGTCGTTGGGGGCTGTGGGGCGGCTTAGGGGGGGGGTCTCTGCGCCTTTGGGGTTCGCTGGGTGCCGATTTGGGGTTCAGGTGCCTCCCAAGGGCCCCCCGGGGGGGGGGGGGGTGACACAGGGGTGACACACGGGGGTCCCCATTCTCGATCCATCCTGGGGCCGGTTCTGCCCCCTCCACTCTCGGTCCCCCCGCGGGATCCCCCAAAGTCCCTTCCCACTGTTTCCCAATAAACGGGACCGGGGCGAACTGGGAAGCCTTCCTGGAAACACTGGGAGCAGCCGGGCAGGGGCAGAGTGACAGCGGGGCTGGGGGGGACACACGACCCCCAAAATCAGCGCGGGGATGGAGCGGGGGGTCCCGGCCGGGCCCGAGGCCACGGGGAGGGGCTGCGGCCACCGGTGGCTCAGGAGCTCTGTGGGCAGAGCAAAGGGGGTGACACCGGGCTGGGGGGCCCCGGGGGACCTCAGAGCTCCGGGGGAGGGGGGACACGACCCCCGGGCCCCTCCCGTCACCTGCTTGCGCAGGTAGAAGCCGAGCCCCAGCGCCAGGAAGACAAAGCCCAACACGAAGCCCCCGATCCCCGTCAGCATCTTGGGGGGTGGAGGGGCAGCTTTGGGGGGGGGGGTGGACGGCAGAAGGATCCGGAAAACGGCGGCGGCTGACGGGAAGGGACCGGAATGGACTGGGACAGAATGGGATGGACTGGGACAGAATGGGATGGACTAGGACAGAATGGGACAGGAGGATACACTGGCACCAGGATCAGGACTGGACAGGGCCAGATTTGGAGCACCAGGGATTATACTGGGATATATTGGGACCACACTGAGGGTTACTGGGAACATACTGAGGCCCAATGGGTGCTGCTGGGATATACTGGGAGTGATTTGCATCATACTGGGAATGACTGGGATTGTACTGGGAGTGACTGGAACCACAGTGGTGGTGAAAGGGCACAATTGGAAAGATGCAGGGGGCAATTGGGATCATCCTGGGAGCAGCTGGTCCATACTGGGGTCATAGTGGGATCATAGTGGGAGTGACAGGGTCATGTTGCAGTGACTGGCATAGTGCTGGGAGTATCTGGGAGTGACTGGGATCATACTGGGGGTGACAGGGATCAAACCAGACTCATACTGGGAAGTTACCTGGAATCATCCTGGGGGTGACTGGACTCATACTGGGATCATGCTTTGAGCAACTGGGTCCATGATGGGGCAAAAGGCATCATAGAGGGACTGAATGGGAGTGGCTGGGTTCATACTGGAAGTGACTGGGGCTGTACCTTACTCCTACTGGGAGGGACTGAGAGTGAAAGGAACCATACAGGACATGACTGGGAACAACTGGGACCATGTTGGGGGCAAGTGGGATCTTCTTGGGAATGACTGGGAACATAAAAGCTTGAGTGGAGTTTTTATCCCGTGGCATTCCTGGGGAGCAGCGGCAGCTCCGTGCCCCCAGCCCGGGGGGTGGGAGCAGGGGAACCGGTGGCAGCATCTTCGGGGCACAGCCGAGGGCTGGGGGGCTCCTCCCCCAATTCATTTTCTCTGCCCAATTCAAATCATCCCCTCCCATTCAAATCCCCTCCGTTCACATTTTCTCCCCACCATTAAAGTTTCCTTGCCCCAGTTCAACTTTTCTCCCCAATTAAGCCCTGAGGCCCCACCCCATCCCCGGCTCCTCCCAGCAGGATCCGGCCGGGACTTTCTGGAAACAGCAGCGGAAAGAGTTCAAAAATTCCTCATTACTTCCATCGATTTCCTTGGTTTCCGGGGCATTTTCCTGCGGCTGCTCCGGGCCAAGGCTGAGGGGTCCCCTCGGGCTCCAGCCCCTTTCCAGACCCTTTTTCCAGCTCCTTTCCTCAGCTGACCCAAAGCTGCGGATTTTGGGGAGCGGGAAGAGTCGCTCTGCTCGGGGGTCCCCGCAGTGCCCCAGGGAGGCCCCGAGGCCGCAGCGTGGTTCCCTCCGGCCCCTTGGAGTGTTTGGAATCTCCAACTCTCAGCAATCGCTGTCCGTGGCATTCAATTCCCCCTGCAGGGTTTTCCCCCAGACCGGCTTTCTTTCCAGAGGGTTTTGTGGTTTCGCTTTGAGCTGGGGCCTGAGGGCACCGGAGCGGCCGCGGGTGCCGGGGCAGGAAGGGCTGAGGGACAGCAGTGCCCCACAAACCTCCGGGAGGGGGACAAGGGCTGGAGGGGGCAAAGAGAGAATAAACACAAGATTTTAGAAAAAGAAAAAAATCCAGTAAAATATAGATGATATCTAAAATATAATAAAAAGAACTGAATAAAGAAAGTAACAGCAGAGCTTCTTCTCCTGGGACTTTGGGTTCCTTGTCCAAGCTCCGAGCTGGGTGTGAGCCAGAAACCAGTGCCTGGGAGAGCCATTGCTGCTTGAAGGGCTTCCTATGGCCAGAACTAAAGTGTCGAGTATCAAGGAACAGCTTGAGGTTACAGAAGCGCCAGCGCTCCCGTTGGATTCCCTCGTTTGAAGCTGAAAGCGGAGCTCCATCTGTGACTCTGCTTTGTAAGGATTGAATGTAAAACTCCAGAGCAATCCCCGTTTCCCTCCCTCCTCTGGCCAGCGGCGCACGGAGAAGGGATGGGAGTTTCGGTGAGTCCGTGCTTCCCCCGGAGGGACAGGAATCCTTGCCGTGTCCAGCGGGGGTCCCTCCCCAGCCGTGCGGTCACTCCCCGGCCCGGCCCTGAGGCGCGGGGCAGTCGCGGGGCAGCCGCGCTCCGGCCCCGTCAGCAGCAGCGCCGCTTCGTGCCGGGCAGGAGCGGCAGAAGGAGCCGGGCGGCGGCGGGGGCTGAATCCCGGCAGGAGGAGGAGGAAGAGGAAGAAGAAGAAGGGGCCAGGTCGGCCTGCGGTGTCCGATGGCCAGGGAGCAGCGGGGAGGCCTCGGGGAGCGGCGGCGGGCGGGGCTCTGTTGGAGCCGCCCCGAGGGGTTTGTGCCACGCCGGGTCCCTGAAGGAGTCGCTCCGCGGCACGGGTGGGCTGGGAACATAAGGAAATGAAGAGAAGAGAAGAGAAGAGAAGAGAAGAGAAGAGAAGAGAAGAGAAGAGAAGAGAAGAGAAGAGAAGAGAAGAGAAGAGAAGAGAAGAGAAGAGAAGAGAAGAGAAGAGAAGAGAAGAGAAGAGAAGAGAAGAGAAGAGAAGAGAAGAGAAGAGAAGAGCCGCACCGAGACGCGTCTCCCCCGCCCGCGTCTGAAGGAGCTGCACCGAGGGACGGGCGGAGGTTGAGTAGATTAAAATACAGAGAACAGAGTAAAAGAGAATAAAAAACTGCACCGGGATGTCCGCGGCGCCCGGTGTCACTGACGAGCCGCACGGCGGGACGGGCGCTGTCGGGTGTGGCCAGAAGGGCAGTGCCGAGGAGGGTGAGAGGTGAGAATAGAAAAAAACAGTAGGGAGAATAGAATAAAATGCAATAAAAGACCCACACCAGGGAATCTCCGCAGCCCCGTGTCACTGAAGAGTTGCACCGAGAGAGCGGCGAGAGGTGACGGTGGTGAAAAGTGGAGTATTGCTGATGTAGGGAAGCTGAGAATTATCCTGGAGCTAGAAATGGACCAATCGTCATCCTGATGATTAAGCTATGAAAGAAAAAGCTGGGACTCAGCAGAACTGGACCAGGCATGAGCTGTCAGCCTGAACAGGTCACCAGGAGGACAGAATGATGAAGATGAAGATGAAGATGAAGATGAAGATGAAGAAGTAGCTGGAAGACCCTTGGTTTCAGCCCTTGGTTTCAGCAGGACTGGCAATAAAAGGCTGTAAAACCTTCAGAACCCTGGAAGATTCCCTTCCTTGCCACACTGGGCCTAAGCTGGACAGCGCCTTCGAAGCCGTGCGCTCTGGACGGGCTGTCCTGTTCATGGCTTTGCGCTGCTTCCCAGCGGCCCAAGGCTCTCCCCCCTCACAGAGGGGCCCTGCCCCGCCCCACGCGCCCCGTGGCCGCTCCCGCTCCGCCCGCCCTGCGGAGATGTTGCCCCCCCACCCGCCCCCCGTGCCCTGGCATCCCCCAGCGCCAGCCGCCCCTCAGGGAGGGGCAGGAGGAGGGAGCAGGCCCAGCTTGTTCCCCTTTCCTGGCGGTCACGTGGCATCCAAGAGCCAAGGAGGGCTGAAATGGCACGTCCCCCAAACGCTTCCCTCTCTGGTCCTTTTGGGGCACTAACGCGCTCTGCTCAAGGGAGTCCGAGGGCCTACGCTCGGCTTTCCCTGCTAAGGCCTCATTCTTCCTTCTGTAAGCTCTATAACTGGCTGGTTGACGTTAGCTCTCTAGGAGATGGGGAAAACGAGACGCTTTCAAATTGGGAGAATTACCCTGGTAAATTACTGCAGTTTTTCAGCAACAGAATTTCAAGGTGCAGCTGGGCCTTTCAGCCATTGCATCGATTTTCAAATGGCACCCGCAGCATCCGACGTGTGAAGAGCCCAGTGTGAAGCTCCTCAAAGACACTGCAGCAGTTGTCCCCCAGCAGACAGGACGTGTCTGTGCTGAGTCACCAGAAAAGAGAGCTAAGCCCGGAGTCATTCGTGCATGGGCAAGCAGAGTTGGTTTCCAGAGGAGTTGCATGCACTCGTTTCCCTCTCCCACTCAGTACTTGCTCTCCTCTTTCAAGCTGGCTCCTGCCTTTAACTGGAGCTTTTGACAGAGAAGGGAATGACTGCATCTCATTTTCTTTGGGATGTGGCTATCCAAATGTCTGCAAGGAATCTTACAGGGAGCATGGAGCCTGGGCAAACATCTGTGAGGCTGCAGCTTTTGACTGCTTGAAACGGGCCTTCTTTGGGCTCGGCACCTGCAGGCCACCGCAGAGCGGTAGCCGCAGGCTGCTGCCAGAGCTGCAACACAACAAAACTGTGGCAGCCCGAGAATCAGCGCGCAGCTCTTCTGCATGTTGTCCGACGTTAAGGTGCCAAAGAAAGAGCAAGCAGGAAGAGAGGAGCTTTGTGTCAGGAGACAAGCCAACACCTCCCTGCCAGAAAGGGAGGTCAGGCTCCAAAGTGAGTCCAAGCAAAGGTCAGCATGCACCTACGTGCTCAAGAGGCAACTGCGCACTGCAGTACTCCTGGAAACTGATTTCCTTGGCTTCTTTTGTCCCTTAAATGTCATCAAAGCAGTTAGGGCTTTCAGAAGCAACAAAGATGCCAGCAGGAACAAGCACACTTGCTTTTAGTCAAAGCCTTGGGGAGGAAAAGCCACGTTTGCTTGGATTTCTTGGGGGCCTGCTGGATCGGTGCATTTTCGGAGTTACCCCGGGATGCCTTGAGCACTGGCTTATGGACGGTAAGGATTTTTTCTCCTGCTTTATGACTGAGGAGATCTTCCCAGGCTTTTCTTTTGCGTCAGCTGTACAGAAGATTTCGGTTGCCGGGCGTAACTACGCCAACAGAGCCAGAGCGGCTGCTATTGTGACGTCAAGGGAGCCGGGCCGCATCACAGTGCTGTCAGCGCGACGTTGTCCCGGCGCGCGCGAGGCCTCCTTGTCCAGAGCAGCTCTTTGGCTCGCTCGCTGCAGGAGGACCCTCGTGACTGAGGCGTTCTCAGCAGACGGCCTGCACCCCGAGAGGAGTCTTGGTTTTTCCCCCGGGTGGCATTCAGTGTGCAAACCCGCACAGCACTGCTAGAATGATCGGGCAAGTCTGTGCCGCGGTTTGCACGGTTTTTTCTGTGGCGTATTCCGGCTACTTCCTGACCCACCTGACTCGTAAGTAAAGGTTTATCCTGGGGGTAGCCATCACACGGCTTTTGCTTCACTTTGCTCTTGATGCTCGTTTGTAGTGATGAAGCAGATTTGGGAGCAAAAGTGCCATTAAGGTGCCGCTCCTTTGCTAAAGCTCCTGCCAACAGCATCAGCTAAAAAGGGGGTGTCTGCACTCGCTGGCGGCTGGAGAGTATTTGCAACGTAACCTGCAGGGGTTGCGTTCCCTCCACGGGAGAGCGCGTGGCATTGGACACTGTCATTTCCTCAGCTTGCTGCTTCAGCCGAGACAACTGCAAATTGCAGGCTGGCAGGGAGCCTCACAAGTACTTCTAAAACTTGCCCAGGAGTGAGGGAAAGCACTTTCTTGCTCCAAATCCTGCCATTAGAGGCCTTGGCTCTCTGCTATGACCCTTGACGGTGTGCCAAGAGAGCAATTCCCTTGGCAATGAAGTGCAAGCTCCTAACTGCTTAGGCTTTGCTCCTGAACCCAGGAGCTGTTCCTGGGCTGCTTTAGAAGAGAACCGCCACAGCTATGGGGCCCTTTGTGGAAGCTTTCCTGGGGGATCATTTGCAGCAAATGGATGGGAATTAGTGCATGCAATTTATTAAAACAAACAAACAAACAAAAACCAAATTAAAAACAACCCAACAACAACAACAACAACAAAAAACCAGAAAAGAAAGGTTGCAGAAAAGAGAAGAGGAAAAAGCTGCTTGAGCTGTTGGGCAAAACAGAAGCTCTGACTTAAAGGCCACTTGGCATTTCTGTGATCGTGTTTCTGTTTCTTCAGCGACAAAAGTAGAGAGAGCCTAGTATAGTGTCCTTGTTGTTCTCTTGCTTGCAGTGGGAAAATCTTGTGTTGCTCCTGGAGGGATGTTGGGAAAGGAAAATGCTCTCTGTTGGGACTGACTTGTCCTGTGGGACTCCCCAGCACAGGCACTTTTCTAACGGCATCTGGTTCCTTTTGCCTTGCTCTCTGCAGGTCACCTCACACGCGGATGGAGACAAGCCCGTCCTTTGGTGAGTGGCAAAGGAACCTCTGACCTTGCTGGCATGTAAGAATTGTGCGGCAAGCTGTGAGCTTGGCCTGTTGTGGTAGAGTGTAGAGTGCCAGCCTGGGAGGCGGAAAGAAAGGCCAAGTCGGTGTTGGCATCAGCAGCAGCAAAGGGAGCACTGGCTCTTTCCTAATTTTCCATTGAAGAGCCTTTCAAGAGATGAAAGGCAAGTGTGGCAGGCCAAAGGTGTCTTGCTGATTCTAGCCAGGGTGGAGGATCAAATGCACAGCAAGACGGAGCACCACCTAATTTGCCCACCTTAAGAGGGTGAATTTCACGACTCAGAATCCCACTTTGATCAAAGTTTCTGATTTCCCCTTAGTCTGGGTGAAAAGAAAGCAGCTTACGGAGCTGACAAGAAAGCAGCTCCTAAAGGACTGGCTGCTCCCTGTCCCTCTCACTGCTGTCTGTCTGCAGGGCTCACCAGCAGGGTCAGCAGCTCCTCTGGCTCCCTCTCTTGCTGAGGAAGATGCGGAAGAGGAGCCAAATGACAAGAAGCCTCCAGCTGGTGTCCATCCACGGCCTGAACGTGCAGAGCCAGTAAGTGGCGCCTGTGGTTGGCACTGCCTTTGGTGGAGGGCCGAGCTTCAAGTTTCTGACGAGCCAGCCCTTGCCGCTCGTGCCTGAAGATGCTGGGGGCTGTGTGCCTGCCATGACGTAGTGCTGCTTCAGCCAGGCCAGGCACCCCTGGCAAATGGCTTCTGAACTTTCCCATTTGAGCGCCATTTTGCTGGGACGCTGAGAGGGCCTGAGAATGTCTTTGGGATCAGACGAGAGGCAGCATTGTGCCTTTCAATTGTTGCCAGCGTAGAAGTGAGCCCCTCGGTGCACGGTGTCCGTGCAGGCTCCCCGTGGTCAGTGGACAGAGACGGTCCAAAGACTCAGTTGAGAGCCTTGCAGGATACTTAGGAGACACTGGCCCCTGGGAGGGACCAATTAGCTTCAGGCACAACGTAGAGCAGACTGGCCTTCTGGTCAGACGCTACCATGCCCACTCGAGGGTGACTTCATTGCCCAGGGGAACACAGCAGGAGGAAAGCAACAAGGCTCTGGGGCCCTGCTCCCACCTCTTGCTGGATCTTTGCAAGCTCGTCAATACCTTGTTGCAGTGGTCTTGCAGAAAATCGATAAAATGTAGCATGAACCTGGCCATGTGCTGCTGTATCACAGCAGCCTTTGGGCTTTGCCCGTTGCCTTTGAGAAGGGGACATGCAAAACCCCCCCAGCCAAAGAGGCCTGGCGGTGGCTGACAGCCTTCCTTTTGCCGTGTGCTCTGCAGGGCATCTGTGCCAGCCGCCTTTCTGACGGGCAATCCTTTCTTGTCCCAGCTCTCTCTTGACGCGCGCTCTGCCGTCCAACGTGCCGCTTCACCGGCGCGCTCTGCAGCAGCCAGCACTCCCCCACGTGCCAGCACTTCGTCCAGCAGCCCAGCCCAGCAGCCGGAGATGAGAGAGGAGCAGAGCCTGAAGAGACTGAGTACGTCTGGTGTATTTCTGGTCTGCCAGAGCGGTGTGTTTTCTGCGGGTCTCTGAAGTTCCTCCTCGCTTTAGTGTCACAGAGGCATTTAGGCCTCCCTCCAAGAACCTGTTGCTGTGCTTTGAGGCAGCAAGAGAGCGCTCGGCGTGTTCCCGCTGCCTCTGAGGGCAGCTGGCACTGGCTTGACTTTTCCTGGGCTGCCCTCTGTGCCAAAGACAAAAGCAGAGATTGTTTCTGTTGAGCAGAAGGCTGGCACCTAGCGGGTGACTGGGCCCCAGGGAGCTCTCGGGCCCCAGCTCTTCTCTGGCTGCCCTTTTTACGACTGTTCTCGCTCCTCCTCTCACTGCTGCACACTGTTCTCCTAAGTGGCCCTGCCGGTGACGGCAGGTGCCACTGCAGAGGCCGCGGAGGCCCTTCCTTAACTCGGAGGGCCCAGTTCCTAAAGGCCCTTCGTTCTGGCTTATCACATGAGCTGCTGTGCTTGAGAGCCGTGAAGTCCTTCTTGGAAAGGCCAGCTGCTGAAAGGCGGAGAAGATGGCCCTCCCGCTCGCTGTTCTCAGCGGCTGGAAGCCAAGTGACTGCAATGGGCACAGAGCTCCCGACAGTGGGGCTGCATCTTGGATCGTCTGGGGAGCGGCATCTCCCTTTGAAAGTGAGCACCTTGCACTGCTTTTGTCTTTCAGGGAGCATTGTGAGTCTGGGCGAGCCGAGGAGGAAATACTCGGCGTTTGAAGAACTCGGACGAGGGTAAGTCTGACGCCTGCTCCTTACGCAAAACCACGGGCCCGGTCATTTGGCCGGTGCAGCGTCAAGCGTGAAGTCAGGCAAGCTGCGAACACGGTCAGACTCCGGCTTTACCTTCCTGCCACCTCTCAGGACTGCTCAGTCAGAGCAGTCAGAAGGCATCATCAAAGACAACCTGGTGCTGGCAAGGTCTGCCTTGCTTGCAGCAAGGAGCAGGGCCTGGAAGATGTCCCGCCCCTGCCGGCCTACCAGAGCACCTTGTCACCCGAGAGCTGGCAGATAACACTTCTCAAAGGCAGAGTTTTCCAAGTTCTTCTCCAGTTTTTCCAAAGGGTCCCCCTTAGGCTGGGAACGGAAGCAATCGGGCGTGTGCCTTGGAGATTTGTAGCAGCCCTTGGTGTTCACACTGGGCCTCAGTTTTCTCCTGGACACCCTGCGTGGCAGAGGGCTGCTGGGCTCTTGTGCTATTGGCGGGGGAGGCGCTGCAGCCAGGCGTTTTCCAAATGCTCCAGGCAGCCTGGGGAGATCTCCCGCCTAGGCTGGCTTTCACCGCCAGGGACTAAAGGGCTTTTTCTGCTGCCGTTTTCTTTCTAGGGGTTTTGGAGCTGTTTATAAAGCCCTCGACGCCAGCACAGGACAACAGGTAAAGTGTCAATGCCCCCAGCAGATTTTGCAGCTCTGGAGCGCTTTCGCCGCGGCTGCGAGCCTTGGCTGGAGCTTTGGGTGGCCGCTCCATCTCTGCGGCAGAGGCTGCTCCTCTGAAGCACAGCCTAGGCTCAGCAGCCTGCAGACGGCATTTGGGACGGGCTTCGGTCCTTCTCCTAAGCTCTGCCCTTTGGCACAGCTGGGCTGCGTCATTGCACAAGCACTCGCTGCGTGTTCCTGGGGATCTCGTGCGACGAGCGGCTTCTCAAGTCAACGGTCTCTCAATGTCCTTTTAGGTGGCCATCAAGAAAATGGCTCTTCAAGAGGAGATGTCCGAGGAGCTGGCTGTCAATGAAATCGTGGCCATGAGGGACAGTAGGAACCCCAATATTGTGTCCTACTTAGACAGGTGGGGCTATTCTCATGTCAGTGTTCCTTTAGGATACTGCAAGCCCAAAGTGGCAAACCCCTTTGGTCACTGGCAGAAAATGGAGCTGTTTAGGATTTCTCTCCTCCAGTGCGTGGGAGGAGGTTGCACTTGGTCTGCAAGAATCTCCTCTGGCAAATGCAGCTTGGAGAGCACTTCCAGAAAGCTGGGTCAGCCCCTCGGGTGACTGGGCTGTGCCCAGGTCCTCTCTCTCCATGCCGGGCTTTTCTTCTTTCAGCTACCTGGTCGATGGAGAGCTCTGGCTGGCGATGGAGTTCATGGACGGCGGCACGTTGTATGATGTAGTCGGGGCAGTGTACCTCGAGGAAGGACAGATAGGCGCTGTCTGTCGGGAGGTGAGGGATGCCGCTTGTGCTTCCCCTGGCCTGTTGGCCCTTGTCAACTGGTGGTTAAGAACAGCAGAGATTTCTTGCTCACGGCCTTGCTTTGCTGTTGCTGTCACGACACGCAGAAGAAAGAACATCTGAAGCCAACTGCCTGCCAGTGTCCCCGCACTTCCTAGGCTCCGTTCTTGCACTCTTACGTGCTGCCGTTGTGCTGGGGCGCTCGCGCTCGCTGGCTCGCTGGCTCGCTCGCTGTGTCGCACTTGTTTCCTCTTGCCAGCTTTGCCTCTCAACGTTTGCCTGGAGCCTGTCTGTGTGTCCTGCATTCCTTGCCGCTCCAAGCCTGAACGCTGGTGGCAGAATTTCAAGCTAAGGGCAAAGGAGATGTCCTCAGCTTCAAAGGATAGCATTGCAGCCCAGATGGCGTTGGATTCTGGAACAGGTCTAACGTGCTGCTTCCTCCTCTGCTGCCACAAGGCTACCAAGAAAATCTTTGCCATGCCGCCCCCCAGCCAAAGGGCACGCGCTACGTACCGAAGGGAGGAGGGGCTTTTGGAAGCTCAGATGTGCCTTTGCTTGGAAAGATAGAACACGCGTAAGAGTGTTGAAGCAGCAAGCTCTTCCTCTTGACAGCACTAGGATGCTGCGCCCTGGCTCCCAATTCCCTGAGAAAGCTGTCACTCTCGTCCAGCCCGTTCCTTTCTTGCGGGATGAAATCAGGTCCTGAACCTTCACCCTTCCCTTTCTCCTCTCTCTCTCAGTGCCTGCAAGGACTGCATTTCCTTCATTCCCGCCGAGTCATCCACAGAGACGTCAAAAGCTGCAACATTCTTGTGAGCACGGACGGATCTGTCAAACTGGGTGGGTATCCTTGGTCCGGCGCAGCGTTCCCGGGATGCGCTCTGGGGCTGCTCTGGGGTAACTGCCAGTTCTCCAGAAGCACTGCTTGGCCAGTGCGCCAAACCTGAGGGCGTTTTTGAAGAGGCCAATGCCTTGTTTCCCTGGCTACAGCCCCGCGGAAGCAGAGCACTGCTGCTTTTCCAGCTAGATTCACCGTGGCCTTGTCAGGCTTTGAGCGGGCAATTCTTTGGCTGGGTTTGCCAGTTGTAGCTGGCTTTGACAGGGTTTGTTTTTCTCCGCAGCTGACTTTGGCCTCTGTGCTCAGCTCACCCCTGAGCACGACAAGTGCAGCTCCAGCGTCGGCACTCCCAGCTGGATGGCGCCAGAAGTCGTGAGAGGAGAAGCCTACGGCCCCAAAGTGGACATCTGGTCACTGGGGATCGTGGGGCTGGAAATGGTGGAAGGGGAAGCTCCTTACCAGAGGGAACCCCGTCTCAGGGTAAGGTGCAGCTTCAAAGTGTGGCTCTGTGCAGAGAGAGCTGTTGTGGCTAGGAAAGGAGCAGGTAGAGTGTCCGCTTCCCTTTTTGGTAGGTTTTTGAACTGATAGAAAGGAACGGGGCCCCAAAACTGCAAAACCCCAGGCACCACTCGGCTCTCCTGCGCGACTTTCTCCGCTGCTGCCTGCAGACAGACGAGGACAGGCGCTGGTCTGCCCAGGAACTCCTGAAGGTAAGAAAAAGCAAAGCGGCAAAAAGCCCTGCGAGCTGTGGACACCTGCATGAAGGGCCGAAGAGGACTGTGGGCCACGTGGGCCTGGGCGAGACAGGTCCGGGAGCGGAAGGCGGAGGGGCAGATGGTGCCCTCGGTCCTCTTTGCGCGTCTTCCTGGTAGCAGAGGAGCCCTGCTTGAGCCTGTTGGACGTGATCTTGGGAAGTCATGGTTCCTTTTGGTTGTGTTTTTCCTTTGGGCAGCATCCATTTGTGACCTCAGGCGATCCTGCCTCCAGCCTGGCTGCTCTGATCATCTCAGCCAAGCAAGTGCAGGAAGATTGGAGAGGAGACGCTTGCGCCTGAGGAGGCCTTGGTGCCCCGCCAGCCCAGAGGAGTGAAGAGGGGATGTACCGTATTTAAGATAAGATTCGGCCATCCCCTGAGTTTTATAATTTAGCTGTTCCATAGTTAGGAAGTTTATGGTTTTGAGATTTTCTTAGCTTAGCTGGTTTTCGTTAGGACTCCAGTCCCCAGAAAGTTTCATTAAAGGAGCATTGTTTAGCTAAGAGTAGAGTATTGCTGATGTAGGGAAGCTGAGAACTATCCTGGAGCTAGAAATGGACCAATCGTCATCCTGATGATTAAGCTATGAAAGAAAAAGCTGGGACTCAGCAGAACTGGACCAGGCATGAGCTGTCAGCCTGAACAGGTCACCAGGAGGACAGAATGATGAAGATGAAGATGAAGATGAAGATGAAGATGAAGATGAAGATGAAGAAGTAGCTGGAAGACCCTTGGTTTCAGCCCTTGGTTTCAGCAGGACTGGCAATAAAAGGCTGTAAAACCTTCAGAACCCTGGAAGATTCCCTTCCTTGCCACACTGGGCCTAAGCTGGACAGCGCCTTCGAAGCCGTGCGCTCTGGACGGGCTGTCCTGTTCATGGCTTTGCGCTGCTTCCCAGCGGCCCAAGGCTCTCCCCCCTCACAGAGGGGCCCTGCCCCGCCCCACGCGCCCCGTGGCCGCTCCCGCTCCGCCCGCCCTGCGGAGATGTTGCCCCCCCAGCCGCCCCCCGTGCCCTGGCATCCCCCAGCGCCAGCCGCCCCTCAGGGAGGGGCAGGAGGAGGGAGCAGGCCCCGCTTGTTCCCCTTTCCTGGCGGTCACGTGGCATCCAAGAGCCAAGGAGGGCTGAAATGGCACGTCCCCCAAACGCTTCCCTCTCTGGTCCTTTTGGGGCACTAACGCGCTCTGCTCAAGGGAGTCCGAGGGCCTACGCTCGGCTTTCCCTGCTAAGGCCTCATTCTTCCTTCTGTAAGCTTTACAACTGGCTGGTTGACGTTAGCTCTCTAGGAGATGGGGAAAACGAGACGCTTTCAAATTGGGGGAATTACCCTGGTAAATTACTGCAGTTTTTCAGCAACAGAATTTCAAGGTGCAGCTGGGCCTTTCAGCCATTGCATCGATTTTCAAATGGCACCCGCAGCATCCGACGTGTGAAGAGCCCAGTGTGAAGCTCCTCAAAGACACTGCAGCAGTTGTCCCCCAGCAGACAGGACGTGTCTGTGCTGAGTCACCAGAAAAGAGAGCTAAGCCCGGAGTCATTCGTGCATGGGCAAGCAGAGTTGGTTTCCAGAGGAGTTGCATGCACTCGTTTCCCTCTCCCACTCAGTACTTGCTCTCCTCTTTCAAGCTGGCTCCTGCCTTTAACTGGAGCTTTTGACAGAGAAGGGAATGACTGCATCTCATTTTCTTTGGGATGTGGCTATCCAAATGTCTGCAAGGAATCTTACAGGGAGCATGGAGCCTGGGCAAACATCTGTGAGGCTGCAGCTTTTGACTGCTTGAAACGGGCCTTCTTTGGGCTCGGCACCTGCAGGCCACCGCAGAGCGGTAGCCGCAGGCTGCTGCCAGAGCTGCAACACAACAAAACTGTGGCAGCCCGAGAATCAGCGCGCAGCTCTTCTGCATGTTGTCCGACGTTAAGGTGCCAAAGAAAGAGCAAGCAGGAAGAGAGGAGCTTTGTGTCAGGAGACAAGCCAACACCTCCCTGCCAGAAAGGGAGGTCAGGCTCCAAAGTGAGTCCGAGCAAAGGTCAGCATGCACCTACGTGCTCAAGAAGCAACTGCGCACTGCAGTACTCCTGGAAACTGATTTCCTTGGCTTCTTTTGTCCCCTAAATGTCATCAAAGCAGTTAGGGCTTTCAGAAGCAACAAAGATGCCAGCAGGAACAAGCACACTTGCTTTTAGTCAAAGCCTTGGGGAGGAAAAGCCACGTTTGCTTGGATTTCTTGGGGGCCTGCTGGATCGGTGCATTTTCGGAGTTACCCCGGGATGCCTTGAGCACTGGCTTATGGACGGTAAGGATTTTTTCTCCTGCTTTATGACTGAGGAGATCTTCCCAGGCTTTTCTTTTGCGTCAGCTGTACAGAAGATTTCGGTTGCCGGGCGTAACTACGCCAACAGAGCCAGAGCGGCTGCTATTGTGACGTCAAGGGAGCCGGGCCGCATCACAGTGCTGTCAGCGCGACGTTGTCCCGGCGCGCGCGAGGCCTCCTTGTCCAGAGCAGCTCTTTGGCTCGCTCGCTGCAGGAGGACCCTCGTGACTGAGGCGTTCTCAGCAGACGGCCTGCACCCCGAGAGGAGTCTTGGTTTTTCCCCTGGGTGGCATTCAGTGTGCAAACCCGCACAGCACTGCTAGAATGATCGGGCAAGTCTGTGCCGCGGTTTGCACGGTTTTTTCTGTGGCGTATTCCGGCTACTTCCTGACCCACCTGACTCGTAAGTAAAGGTTTATCCTGGGGGTAGCCATCACACGGCTTTTGCTTCACTTTGCTCTTGATGCTCGTTTGTAGTGATGAAGCAGATTTGGGAGCAAAAGTGCCATTAAGGTGCCGCTCCTTTGCTAAAGCTCCTGCCAACAGCATCAGCTAAAAAGGGGGTGTCTGCACTCGCTGGCGGCTGGAGAGTATTTGCAACGTAACCTGCAGGGGTTGCGTTCCCTCCACGGGAGAGCGCGTGGCATTGGACACTGTCATTTCCTCAGCTTGCTGCTTCAGCCGAGACAACCTGCAAATTGCAGGCTGGCAGGGAGCCTCACAAGTACTTCTAAAACTTGCCCAGGAGTGAGGGAAAGCACTTTCTTGCTCCAAATCCTGCCATTAGAGGCCTTGGCTCTCTGCTGTGACCCTTGACGGTGTGCCAAGAGAGCAATTCCCTTGGCAATGAAGTGCAAGCTCCTAACCGCTTAGGCTTTGCTCCTGAACCCAGGAGCTGTTCCTGGGCTGCTTTAGAAGAGAACCGCCACAGCTATGGGGCCCTTTGTGGAAGCTTTCCTGGGGGATCATTTGCAGCAAATGGATGGGAATTAGTGCATGCAATTTATTAAAACAAACAAACAAACAAAAAAATAGTGGTGGGAAAGCCTACTCCTATTAAGGAGCCTTTAGAAATATTTTTTTGCTTTTGGACCAGCCAAAAGCCAGCCTAGCACTGTAAGTCCTTTTTCTCTACCTGAGCTCTAGTGCTGTTTCAGCCAGAAGATCTAAAATCCCTGCGCTCCTGGGGCATACCATCTATCGAGCCATAGGATCCCAAATTTTTATATTTTGCTAATTTTTGTAATTTTTCAATTTTTCCATTTTTAATAAATTATTTTAATTTTTAACTAAGAGTTGTCTCATTTCTCACACACAGCGTGGTCCCAGTGGCTCCCAGTCACACCCAGTATGGTTGCTTTCACTCTCAGTAAGAGTCCAATGTGGCTCCAGTCACTTCCAGTATGAACCCAGTCACTCCCTGTATGATAGCATTTGCCCCCACTGTGGTCCCAGTTGCTCCCAGTGTCTTGGTTTGAAAGACAGGTGTCTGCCAAGGAAGGCAGGAGTCTCTCCTGAAATGGAAGGAAAAAAAATTGCAACCCCCTTCCCTCTGAATTATTATAATTTTGAAATTAAGGAGCTTTATAGGCAAAGATATGAGGAACAGGAATAACAGTTCTTTACTAATATATATCTATATGTGTATAACCAGTCAAACAAACAGCAATAGCTATGGCAGTAACAGCAAACAATCACAAACCCAGTCCCAGCCTTCTTGGCTGTCAGGCCGTTTCCCCTTGGGTGCAGTTCTGCTCTCAGCCAGCAGTGACGCTGGCGGCTCCTGGTGAGCAGGGCAGGTGCGATGGTTCCCCCTGGGCTGCAGGGGGCGCTCCGGAGCGAGCTCGGGGAGCACGCGGCACTGACGGCCTGGGATCCCGGGAAGGGATGGAACAAAGATTTCAAAAACCCCCTGGGCAGCCGATCCCGATGTCCAGCCGGACCCTCGGGAACAGCAGGCTGGAATGGCAGGCTGGAACGGCAGGCTGGAACAGCAGGGATGAGCACAAATCCTGCATGGCAGACAAGATGTATCAAAGTTCCGGAGCTGCGGTGGGAACCCCCGGAGGTCTCGGCAGGCAGGGAGAGCCGGGCTACAGAGCAGCGAAGGCTTGAAGCAATGGCAGCGGCAGGGCGGCCGCAGCCTGGCTCCCAGCGGGGCAGGGAAGGCGGGCTTGGGAATCCCGGGGTCTCTCCGGTAGAAGGAAAGCAGCCGAAGAAGCAGCCTCTCTCTCCGTCATCCAAAACGCCAGGGACTGACTGCCCACACAGCCAGGTGAAAAAAAGAGTAGCAAGATGCACCCCACCCCTATGGCCAGGTTTTCTGTTTTTCTTAAGCACCCAGTAATTTGTCCCCGTGGCAACATGGATGGGGAAAATTCCTTTAACAGAAGAAAACCCCAGGAGAACTCCCCAAACCCCAACATTCTGTTACAAGCTTCCTGCAGATTGTTCCATCTCTGCTCTCCATATGGAAAGATACAAAGATCCCTTTTGGTTCACACAGTTAAATGTCTGATGGGTCACACGGTGATACCTGTACAGATACACATCTGGAGAGAAAGCCAAACATCCATCGAACTCTCTCAACACCCACAGAGCCTGAACCAAACTCTACAAGGCCACGCAGCTTTACACAGAAATTCATACATCGATAAAACTGTACAACGGGATGCAGGTTTACACAGAAATTGATACACAGGAAAACACAACAATCTGTGCTGTGTGAATACACTGACTTCTGTATAAAAATGGCTCCACATGGCGGGAACCGATACAGAACTGTGCGATTACCAAAGGACCCATCGACACTTCCATACCCTTGGAACTAAAGACACAGGACTGTAGAGCTCTCCAACTCTGTACATTCCTGTCTGGGGGTGAGTTTATGATGTGTATCCCCTATCGCTGCTCTCTGCCCAGAAATCAATCCTGTGCCTTTCTGTGCCTTTAAACTGAGCCCGACGGGGGAGAGAGAAAAAACCGAGCAAACTTTTCAAAGCAGTTGTTCAAGGACACAGACACACACGCCTCTGTGTTCTGCTGCAGCAGCGAGAAGAGCGGAGGGAGCGCCCTGCTTGCTTTCCAGTCCGCTTTCGGCTCCTTTTCTCCAGAGGGAGATGGAGAGTTGAAGTTTGTTTTCCTGGGACTTGGGCTTTTTCCCTTCTTCACTTCTGGACTGTTTCAACATCAGAACACACCGGGAGAATTTTCCACCGAGGCCCTGGAGGACACCAACCCAGCTCCAAGGAGGAGGAGAGAGAGCACACCTACAGAAGGACTCTGAAATCTTCCCAGGTTTCTCTCCACAGCGAGAGGTTTTAGTATTCAGCATTATTATCCTTTTCCTGTGTGTTTGTTAAATAAATAGGTTCTCTTTCACTTTCCTCAGAGGAAAATATTTTTTTCCCAGACCTGGTGGGAGAGGGCTGGTTGTAACCTGCCTTCTGTCAGAGGATATTTTCCTGCAAATTTGTCCAAAGCAGCACACTAAAATAAGTCAGTATTTATTTTGAGGGAAAATGATTTCTAATGGCATTTTGAGGGTCAACAAATACAAAGATAATAATAAGGATAAATACAAAGAAATACAGAGAAAATACAAAGAGGTGAAAGAGGACAGGAGCTCACTGGACAGGTCCTTGGCAGCGCCCGGGCAGACCCTGCATGAATTTGGCTGCCTGAATGCAGCTCTTGCCTGGGCACCAGGGGTGGCCCCCTCTGCGTGTCTCTCCCAGCACCACAGGGATGCTCCTACCCCTTCCCTGGTGCCCCAGGGTTCTGCAAGTGCCTTCTGGGGCCACCCAGACACCTCCCTGGGCCTCTGGAGGCCCCATGGCATGGTGCAGACAGGGACTGAATCAAAGTTGCCTTGGAAGATGGAGGCAGGAGAATATTGCCCACGATCTTCTTTCCAGCTGCCCCACACTCCTGCAAATCCTGCTGGGACACTCAGGCTCTCCATTCCGGGGCTCTGGAGCTCCCATGCAAACCCATCCATCACTGTGTCCCCTCTCACGTGGATATCAAGAAAATGACACAGCAATATCTAGAAAATGTGAACCTGATTGATTTGACTGCTCTAAAATTCTACAACTCGAGGGTGACTGGAAGACTATGAGGTGACAATCTTATGCCTCCAAAAAGGGTCAACAGTTTGGAACTGGAACCCTCAGGGAAACTTCAGCTTCTGGGGGAAAAGGTGCCCTTCCTCCTCTCTCCCTTTGCTTTATACATCTGAGCTGGAGTCATATGGTTGGAACATCCCCTTGGCTGATTTGGGTCCGCTGGTCTGGCTGTGTCCCCTGCCAGGATCCTGCCCACTCCCATCCCCTCTGATGGGGGAAGGAATGGCAGAGGGACAGCGCTGCTGGGCAGTAGCCAGAACACCGCTCTATTATCAGCACCCGTCCAGCTACCAATGCAAAGCACAGCCCTGGAAGGCCCATGAACTTTCCCTCAGGCAGACCCAACACACGGGACTTGAGCTGCCAGCGGCCCAGGTCACCCTCTGCCAGCCCCGCTCCTTGGACCTTGTGTCCCCACAAGCAGACACAAAGTGTTTCTGCTGCTCCTCCTCCTGCGCAAATCCACAGAGAGCTGGGATTTTTCCAAGTCTCGTGTCTCCATTGTGCCGTATACCCAAAGAAGCAGCAGCCCCTCCTGATGAACACGGCGAGTTGCACGGATGCTTGTCAGCTCCACTGCCTGCCTAGAAATCTGGAAACTGCTTCTAAATGCTGCTCCCTTCAGCTCTTGGGCACCGACTGACACAGAGCTGGGAAAAAAATGCCCTGGCTGCTGGCTGACAAGGTGAGTTCCGCCAGAGTCAGAGCTCTGTGGGAAATCTCTATCCATGCCTCTCCTTTGAATAGACCCTGACAGGGGGTGCGCAGGAATGTGTCCTGTATGGAAAGGAAGGAGTGTGCAAGCACCGTGACTGACACTTTCCCTCTCCATGTGCGTTCCACAGCTATGGGTACACAGACGTGATGGAAAGCCTGGTACAGCCAGAGCCTTCTGTCCCTGCAGAAGGGAGCGCGGCGGGTGGGGGCGGTTGGTGGGCAGCGAGTCCCGGACAGCGGGCGAGATCCGGCTCCACAGGTGCCAGGCCCCGCTAAGGCTTAATGCCGCCTCCTCGGCAACAGGAAAGGCCTTCAGCCTCGTCCCTGCCAAGAGGGGCGGTGCTGGCCTGGCCGCACAGCTCGTTTTCCCCACAGGTTGCAGGAGATGAGATCACAACGCTTGCAAACACCGACTGCGAGCCACAGCTCTGGGTGCTCACCATGAACCTCAGCTCTGCGAGCGCTGTCTGCCCCAGGCTCCAGGGGATGCACTGGGAGCCCGGCTGGGCTCTGCCCTGGGGCCATCCTCCAGGGACAGCTGCAAACAGGGAGCATTTGGTTGCCACAAAGAGCCAAGCCATGGCTGCAGGGAGCTGCTCCGGCTGTGGCCTGCACTGTTGTGTGCTGTGCTCTGGGGCTGCTGCTCCCCACAGAGGGGACTGCACTGGGGTGCCAGAGGAGACAGAGAAGCTCCAGCTTAAGCCTAACTGGGCTGGGTGGCTGGGCTGGGAAGGGTGGCGAGGGTCAAGGGCATTCACAGAGCTCATCCTGCTTTGTGAAGAATGAGGAAAAGGAAGTGGGAAGCCAGCAGTGAGCAGAGCTGAGGCCTGGAGAGCAGCTCTGAATGACCCCCAAATCTCACCAGACCTTTGAGACATTGCTGTTCTTCAGCCAGTGACAACACGAGTCCCTAAACCTGGGGCTCATTCTTCCTCATGGCCAGGGCCATCAAGGAAGGCTACAGTGCAATGGGGACTGCGGTGAGCTGGGAACTCACTGGGGGAAAGAGGGAGCACTTGTGGAGCAAAAGGCAGGTGGGGGAGAGAACTGTTCAGAGAAGGGCTGGGCTTCAGCTTGAGCAAGCTGAAAAATGGCATTGGGGGTCATCCCAGACTGATTTCATTTCAGAAGTTACTGAACAAGTTTGTTATTGGGGGGGTGTCATATTTTCCCCCGGAGGTGCACACTCTGCAAACTTGAGCTGCACTGCCGAGCTACTCAAGCACGTCTCTGCTGCAGGTCACGGCGTTTCTTCTTTGGCTTCTCGTGGCCCCGGGGCTGAGCCGCAGCAGAGCCTTGGTGGAGCCCAGAGCAGCCTCAGCATCCACAGAGCCCGGCTGCAAGGAGAGAAAGCAGAAAGCACCCGTCAGCTGAAGGCTCCCGTCCCCCTTGTCCCAGCCGCCCGCGGTGCCCAGGCCGTGCTGGCCGCGCTCAGGGCGCTGCCCAAAGCTGCCCAGCATTGCTGCCTCTGGCAGGAGAGCAGGAGGGCAGGACACGTGCCCAGCCTGCAGCCGGCCGTGGCACAGCCACCTCCTCAGCAGCTGCCCACAGCAGGATGCCGCTGTGCTCGCTGCCGTCTCCCAAAAGCCCTTATCCCAGCCGTGCCAAGAGGACGGGCACCCACCTCACGCCTCCCGCCGCCAGAAGAAAAGCTGCTCCCAAACGGTGTCCTCAGCCCTTCTCCAAGGGCATGTCCCATCCATGCCACAGCTGCTCCCAAGCACTTTGCCATCCGGACCAGACAGCACCTAGAATGCTTCCTTTGGAAAAACAAACCATAAATCAATGAAAAGAGATTACAGACAAAAAGGGAAAACAAGGAAAAAGGTAAAAAATCTTCTCCCTGCTGGGCCTTGAGGAAGGTCCAAGCCTGCCATGCGAGGGAAAACCCCACCCACGGGCCAGGGCAGCCCACGCTTTCTGCCTTCCCCCTGCACTGCCCCCAAAAGTCATGCTGAGCCCAAAGCAAACAAGGGCACTGGAGCAGCCCAAGCCCTTCCTTGCCTGCAGAGCAAAGCAGCCCATGCACAGCTTCTGGTGTCCAACCTCTGCTCCCACCATGGGGCTTTGTTTGTGTCGGGCTGGCTGCCCCAGCCCCAGCCCCAGCGCGGGCCACGGTGGGTGCTGGGGGCTGTTGGCAGGGCCAGGAGCAGACTCCCAGTTCAAAACCAGCCCAGCCCATCCCCCCAGCCCTGCCAAAAAGCAGCTTGGCAGCCGACTGAAGAATTGGTTGCATCCGCCCCAGCAAAGGGGGAAACCTTTGCTTCCCGGCCAGGCTGTGCAATGCACAAATCTGGGAGCATCCCCCTGCGTGTGGACTCATCTGCAAATTCGCTGTGGAGCCTGGCTTTGGAGAAGGTGCCACAATTGAAGTCCATCATCTTCAGCTTGCCAGGTGGAGGAAGAGCTTGTCATCCTTGATGTCACCCTCCATGTCTCCAGCAGCAGCAGCCGCACCTGCCACAGCTTCTCCAGGGGCTCCTTCTTCCCTGGGGCTGGAGCAGGCTGTCAGTGCTCTGCCCAGGGCCCCGGCTGTCGCTGAAGCAGAACAAGCAAAAGCAGCTGGCATGGGGGCCACCAGTGCTGGGAAGAGCAGCTCAGCGCCAGCAGCAGGGCTGCGCGTGCCCAGCTGAGGAGCCCTGCGCAGCGATTCAGGCAGGACAAAATCTCTGCCTTTCTTTGCTGCTTCCTGCCAAGGCGCGTGTGCAGCTGGAACTTACCGGCTCCCTGGGTCAAAGCGTGCACGTGGCTCTCTCCCTTCTCCTATGGCATGTGAATATCCTGCATCCAAGGATCACAGGACAGGTCTTCTAATGAGGGCCTTTCCGAGGAGAGCACGGTTAAACACCGTCGGATGAGATCCTGGCACTCTGCAGAGAGAAAGCAGAAAGCGCCAGTCAGTTGCAGAAGGCTCCTGTCCGCTTTGCCCCACTCTTGCCATGGCCAGGCCGTGCTGCATGTGCTCAGGGCTGTGCCTAAACTTTGCCATCAATTCTTTCTTTTGGAGAGCAGGAGAGCAGGACATTGCCACCTGCTCAGCAGCTGCCAGTGCGGGATGCTCCTGAGCCCGCTGCTGTCTCCCAGCACTGCTATTCCCCCCGTGCTGCAGAGACGAGGATCCACCTGGAGAGAGCCGTCGTGGGAGCGAGAGCCGGCCCCAGGTGCTGTGCCAGCCCCTCCTGAAAGGGTGCTCCCCGCAGACCATCTGGTGCAGCACGATGCCCAGGGACCAGACGGTCGCTGCCTCGCCGTGGTACCAGCCTAACAGGGTCCATTCCGGGGGGCTGTAGGACGGTGTTCCTATGGAATAGAGGTGGAGTTCTTCAGGGGGACGCTGCCTGCTCCCAGAGCCTCGCCCCAGCATCCCTGGGCATGCGGGGGCCGCAGCAGCGGCACGCGGCGTGACCCGCTGCCCTCTTGCCAGCACCTGGGACTTGCGTACAAACTGGGGGTTGGAAAAGAAGCCGCTGGTGTCGCAAGAGGGCAGCGGAAGCCCTGGCAAGGCCCGAGCATTCCATGCAAAGGAAAAACCCACTTGGTGCTGGGGAAAAACCACGCTTTCATCCTCCCTGCCTGCACTGCCCCAGAAACCATTCTTAAGCCAAGGCAAGCACGGGCAGCAGAGCAGTCCGAGCCCTGTCTCGCCTGCACACCAAACGGGCTGGAGCACAGGTTCTGGGCCCCCCTCTCTGCTACTCCCACCCACGGGTGTTTCTGTGACGCTGGCTGCCCCAGCCCCAGCGCCAGTCCTGGGCAGAGTGGCTGGCGAAAGGCTGCCAGCAAGGCTGGAAAATAGCCCTTCAGCCAGCGCCGCTCAAAAGCAGCTCAGCTGAAGACTCCGGCTGCCATGACTGGCAGCAAAAGGGAGAATCCCCCCTGCCACAGCTGGCTTTGGGCTGTGAGATGTTGGGCCGTGAGATGTTGGGCTGTGAGATGCCGCTACCAGGAGCCTCCCCCTGCGTGGGCTCACCTGCAAAGCTGGTGTAGGCTGCGGCTTGCAGGTAGGTGCCACAGCCAAAGTCGATGAGTTTGGCCTGCCCGGTTGCCAGGTCAACCAGGATGTTCTCCGGTTTGATGTCCCGGTGCAGGACCCCGCAGCTGGTGCAGTGCCGCACGGCCTCCAGCACCTGGCGGAACAGGTGCCGCGCCACCTCCTCGCACAGGAAGCCCCGTGCCCAAATGAAGTGAAGGAGGTCCTGAGACCGCTCCGGGCGCTCCAGCACCATCACCACGTTGTTGGGGAGCTCCAGCCACTCGTGGAGCTGGACGATGCCAGGGAAGCCAGCGGACACCTTGTCCAGCAGCACGATCTCCAGTGGTGCTCGGGTGCCGTCGGGCTGTGGGAGGAGCACGGTGCTGTCAGCGGAGCTGATGCCGTGCCGGGGCTCGGGAAGCCCTCAGCCAGCCGGGGACGCTCTGCGCGCTCCGCTGGCCCCACGGCCGCTCTCCCTCGAAGTGTTCTGGCGGCTTCCACCCTGCCGGGCCTCGGCTCATCCCCGCCCGTCGCGCCCCGGCTTCTCCCGCTGCCCCTCGCTCACTCACCAGCTCGCCCCAATGGCCGATGCGGTTCCGCGGCACCCGTTTGATGGCCACCTGCAAGGCAAGGGGAGCAGCGGGCTGAGCTCGCCGCCCGCCGTGCCCAGCCCCATGCTCCTTCTCCTCCTCCTTTGCCCCCCGCCTCCTGCGCCCGCCGCCGGCCCCGCCACTCACCGGGGCGCCGTCCGAGAGCCGCGTGGCCGCGAAGACGCTGCCGAAGCCGCCGCGCCCCAGCAGCGAACCCAGCCGGTAGCGCTCCTTCAGGCCCTGCTGCGCCTTCCGTGCCCGCGAGACGCGGCCGTCAGCGCTCGGCCCGGGGCCAGGAACGGTCCCCGAGCGCCGCTCAACCGCCCCGGGCCGGCCATCCCCACATGGGGGCTCTTTTGGAGGGGCCACCGGCGGCTCGGGGCCGGCGGCCGCGCTCAAGAGCGGCGGAGCTCGGAGCGGGGAAGACGCTGCGGAGGCGGCGGGAGCGGCCGCGCCGCCTGTGTCCCCGGCGGGCCCCGGGAGGAGCCGAGGCCGGGACCGGGGCCGGGGCCGGGGCCGGGGCCGGGGTAGGGGTCGGGCCAGCCGGAGCCAGGGGCTGGCGATGCTGCCCAGGAGCCAGGCACTGATGCCCGCCCAGCAGCGCCACAGCCAGGACGGCGAGAGCCGGGCGGAGGCGGGACCGCGGCGGGACGCCCGGGGGCGGGGAGGGGGCAGCCCCGCCCGGGGCCGGGGGCGGGCCGGGGGCATGGCCCGGCCGGGCCTGGGGAGAGGGAGGCCGCGGGAGGGGGGGTTGGGGAACGAAAGGGAGAGCGGGAGAGGGTGCGAGACACTGGGAGAGGGAGAGGAGGAGCAGGAGAAGGGACGCAGAGGGTTCGTGGACTCGCTGCTTTTGTGCTGCTGCCGCTGCTGCCGCTGCTGCCGCTGCTGCCGCTGAAGCGCTGGGAGCGTTTGTCCGCGTGTCCGTGTGTCCGGTGCCCGTGTGTCCGTTCCCCCCCGCGCGCCCCACGGCCGAGCCCCGCGCGCCCCGGGGCAGCACGGGCCGCTCCGCTCCGGGGCCGAGGCGGAGTCCCGGAGCATCTCTTCCTCCCGCAGCCACACCAAACCCGCTCGGCCATTGGGAGCAGTTTTGCACACGTTTCCCTTTGAAGGGCTCCTCTCTACCCCCATTTCCAAGGAGTCTCCCTGGGGTTTTGGCACCTGCAGCGACAGGGCAGCGATTGGGCTTCAAAGTGCAAGAAAGACATGGAGGGGCTGGAGCACGTCCAGAGATGGGAATGGAGCTGGGGAAGGCTCTGGAGGAATTCTGAGGGGCAGCTGAGGGATCTGAGGGGGCTGAGCCTGGAGGAAAGGAGGCTCAGGGGGGACCTGGCTCTCTCCAAGTCCCTGACAGGAGGGGGCAGCCAGGAGGGGTGGGGCTCTGCTGCCAAGGGAAAGCACGAGAGGAAATGGGCTCGGGGGAACTCTTGGGGTGGATGGTGGGGAAATTCTCATCCTCCGTGTCTCGACAAAGGGGGAGGGGGGCAGGGGTGGGGCACGACCTAGGGACACGGGGGTGGTGACGCTGGGCTGGGGACACGGGAAAGGGCACGGGAAGCCAAAGCCCCGCTGAGCGCTGGCGCTGGGCTGGCACGGGGTGAGCCGGCAGCAGGGCCCCGCAGCCCTGAGGGACTCGCCCTGACGGCTGGGGAGTATTGATCCCGGTCTCTAAAAAATGAGACTCAGTAAAATATCATTAAAAGGTGCCTCCTTCTCCTTCTCCTTCTCCTCCTCTCCCATCCTTTCTCCTGCTCCCCCCGGGCCCAGCGCCCACCCTTGGCCCCCCGTTTTCCCAGCGCGGTCGCATCCCGCGGGAGGAGCCGGGATGGAGCCGGGAGAGGTCGGGCTGGGGCAGGGCTGGGCTCTGGGCCCGGCCTGGGCGCCCCCCACGCGCCCCCTCCTCAAATTCCCCTGGCGGGGGGCGCTGGGAGCGAGGGGGGGCGCAGGCGGGGTCCGGGTGGGGAGCGCTGAGCGCTGCGGGTCTGCCTGGCAACTGGTGAGTCACCAGCGCCGCGCGCTCTGATTGGCTGAAGGTTGTTCAACGCCTTCTCTGATTATCTGATACTCGCGGGGGATTTTGGTTGGTCGTTGGGGGCTGTGGGGCGGCTTAGGGGGGGGGTCTCTGCGCCTTTGGGGTTCGCTGGGTGCCGATTTGGGGTTCAGGTGCCTCCCAAGGGCCCCCCGGGGGGGGGGTGACACAGGGGTGACACACGGGGGTCCCCATTCTCGATCCATCCTGGGGCCGGTTCTGCCCCCTCCACTCTCGGTCCCCCCGCGGGATCCCCCAAAGTCCCTTCCCACTGTTTCCCAATAAACGGGACCGGGGCGAACTGGGAAGCCTTCCTGGAAACACTGGGAGCAGCCGGGCAGGGGCAGAGTGACAGCGGGGCTGGGGGGGACACACGACCCCCAAAATCAGCGCGGGGATGGAGCGGGGGGTCCTGGCCGGGCCCGAGGCCACGGGGAGGGGCTGCGGCCACCGGCGGCTCAGGAGCTCTGTGGGCAGAGCAAAGGGGGTGACACCGGGCTGGGGGGCCCCGGGGGAGCACAGAGCTCCAGGAGAGGGGGGACGCGACCCCCGGGCCCCTCCCATCACCTGCTTGTGCAGGTAGAAGCCGAGCCCCAGCGCCAGGAAGACGAAGGCCAACACGAAGCCCCCGATCCCCGTCAGCATCTTGGGGGGTGGGGGGGCAGCCTTGGGGGGGGAGGGGAACACAGATACAGGAAACGGCGGTGGCTGTCGGGAAGGGACCGGAAAGGACTGGGACAGAATGGGATGAACTGGGAGAGAATGGGACACCAGGATACACTGGGACCAGTGAATCAGGGGGATGGGGAGCAGAAGAATTCGTTTGTCAGGAGCAATGCATCTAGCTTGGTCAGCATAGCAGAGCAGGAAGAAAAGATAGGAGACCGCTGATAAGACCAGCGGGAGTCTCAGACAGACATCCTGCCTCATCCCAAAACTAGCTCAAACCAGTGCCAAAGCTTAAACCCAGGCCAAAGGTATAAAAGAGCATGCGCAGGAGAGAAAGGTGAAAAGTTCAGACGAGGAAGACTCCCCCTGACTTCATCAAAAGACCCTCGGAAGACCCCTACCACAACCACCAAACAACACTGCACAAGCGCTACGCGGATGTAAATGACTTTTGAGTTCACTATAAAACCAAGCGAGGCTGGGCGGGGCTAGGTGATGAATATGTATAAGTTTGTTAGGAAACTTAATGAATATGGAACTTGTAACCCAGTAAATACCGAGCTGAATGCAGCTGTCGGCACGCGTGATTTTGGAGGAGCGATCCCCCGTGCGTCCCAGCGCTGGAATAAAGCATACCCACCTACTTTACTACTTATTTAGTAGTGGAGTTCTGTCCGCTTTTCATTATAACTCAAGCTATATTAGCATCTTGTTACTTTGACCCCAGTTATAATGTTAACTAGTTAATATCTGCATAGAAAGGTTATTCTTAACATGTTTACACATCATTTACAAGCAGCAGTTTTTTCCTCCTAGTTGTAGAAAGAGGAGGGAGTGAGGACATGTAGAGAAAGACAACTTGACGGCACCAAGGTCAGTGGAAAGAAAGAGGGGCAGGAGATGCTCCCAGCGTCGGAGTCGAGATTTTCTCTGCAAGCCGTGCTGAGGACTGGGATAAAACAAACTGTCTCCCTGGGATCCATGAAGTCCACGGGGGGATGCAGAGATCCACTCCCAGCCCGTGGGAAAAGGTGCTCACAGCGGAGCGGCTGGGTGCTACAAAAGCTGTAATCCAGGGGGAGACCTGAACAGGGAGAGAGGGCTCCTGCTTCCAGAGATAGAGAAAGAGGGCTCTTGCTTCCGAACTGAAGCAGCTGATCCTTAAAAGACTACACCCCATGGACTAATGACCACACCTGCAGTTTTGGGAAGACCGTTTTGCCCGTGGGAGGGACTCACGTTACAGCAGGCTGGGAGGGATTGATACTCGTGAAATTAGAAACGCGCTGGAGAAGTGCACAGAGAACTGTCTCCTGTGGGAAGGAGCCCATGGCAGAGCAGAAGAAAGAGACTCCCCTCCCTGAGGGAACTGAAGAAAGATCTCGAGTGATGAACTGGCTTGAACACTCCCAGGCCCTGTCTCCCTGCGCTGTCGGAGGGAAAGAGGGAGGGGATGGAGAGGAAAAAAGGTGTTTGAAAGGCTTATTTTCTTCCTCATTATCCTACTCCGTTAATAATAAATTTACTTTATGCCTTTAAGTTTGAGCCTGTTTTGAACTTAGAATGTTTTTCTCCCAATCCTTATCTCAACTCATGAGCCCTTCGTGATGATTTTCATGGCTACCTGATATTTGAGACAGTGTCAAACCACGACAGTGGCCCTTGTGTTCCATGTGGCCCCTCTCTGTCACAAGTGACCCTTGGTTCCATGAGATTGTCACAATGGTCCCCATGTAGCCCTGAGGCTGCGCTGTCAGCTGTCACTATGGACGCTGGATTCCACAGGAGCTGGCAATGGCCCAGTGGCACCTGCGTCCTCTGAGGCCCCGCCTTGTCAGTGGAGCCGTGTTTCCATGAGATTCCATGTTGGCACAGGGGCCTGCTGAGTTCCATGAGGCTGCGTCGTGTCCCAATGGACAATCTCGCTGCCCTCAGCTCTGCGCTGCCATTGCCAGCCCTGCCCTGACCTCTGCCCAGCCTCACCCTCTGTGCCTTGGACACACACACATGCCCTGAGCTCATCCTCCCTCTGGGTGCTTCTCCTGCCCCAGCGCTGCCCTGGGAGGGTTCATTCCTCACAGGAGCTGCTGTGTTTGTACTGGTGCATTTTATAGCTCTGCTTCTGCCTCTCTGTCACTTGTGTCTCCACAGAGCTCTGCAGGGAGAAGATTCATGGAATGACAGAGGTGGGAAGAGCCCCCTGAGCCCCCTTGGCCAGGCTGTGGCTGGGCTGGAGTTGCCTTTGTCCAGAGCAGCCCCTGGGCTGCTGTGCTTGCCACTTGTGGCTGCAGCGGGCTTGGTCCCAGCCCAAGGCTTTGGCTGTCCCTGAGCAGGGCTGGCCCCGCATGAGGCGTCTCTGCAGCCCCCCCAAACCATGGGCTGGGGGTGGGCAAGTGTTCCCAAGGGCACAGGGAGGGGACAGCTGGGCTGGACTGACCCAAGGGATCTCCCATTCCATGGGACGTCAGGGTCAGCAATGGACTGGGGGAAAGGAAGGGGGCGAGAGGGTGTCTGGATTTTCTATATTGATCCATTTGTCTTCCAAGGCAGCCACTCCATGCACTGAATTCTTGCCTCCCTGTGGTTTCTTTGCTTCTGCATTTGGCCTTTGCTCTTTACTTCCTTTCCCTAACCATTAATCTCTCTTCATGGTGACTCACAGTTTTCTCAGCTTATTTTCTCCCGGTGCCTGGCTGGGGAGGGACAGTGCCAGAGACACTTGGTTGTCACTTGATGGACAGAGAGGTTTTACCACGGTCACCTTGCCCAAGCCTTCTCTTATGGGCACACCCAGAAGCGTCAGGGCTCTGTCGGGTGCCCACCCCTGAGCTGGGCTCATGCCCTGCTCACAGCCCCAGGGCTGCTCAGGGACACGAGTCCTTCCCTGGCACGCTCACAGACAGTTCATTGCAGCACGGGCAGGGGCTCCCTGGGCTCTGCTGCCGCTGCCAGAGCCTGGCAGGGAGCTCAGCCCTGCGGGTGTCACCCTGCCCTGCCCCTGCCCGAGGTGCCCCACGGCCGCAGGGATGGGCACGGGGAGCTCTGTGCACAGGAGCTCATCCCAGCCCCGCATCCAGGGGGTTCCCAGGGGACGGCACTCTCTGGGAACTCCAGGAACAGCTGAAGGTGTTTGTGCTCGCTGGGTTTATGTCCCCCCCCCCCCCCACACAGGGTGTTCAGGGCTGTGTCTTGTCTGTGCACTGCAAACACGGAGCCCTGACCCGGTCCCTGGATGTCCCTCCATGGAGGGAAGAACAACCTCTGTGAGCTGGGCAGAGAGGCCCCTGCTGGCAGCGGCGCTGGCTTTGCCAGGGCACTGCTGGGTGCCCCCACCCTGAGCACTGCCACCCTTTGCTGCTCAGGGCTGGTTTCCTCTCCAGGGTGCTGCGTTGGGCACATCCTGGAGACAAAATTGGGAAGGAGATTGAAGCTTTCAGGCCCTGCACTGGGGAGATGCCCTCGCATGATGGAAATGCTGCTGCAGAGCCCAGCTCTGTCCCAGCAGTGCCCACGGCCTGTCCCTGCCTGCAGTCCCTGGGCAGTCACACAGCAGGACTGGGACCCAGCTGACAGAGCCCTGAGGCCTGAAACCAACACAGGGGCTCTGCAGGGGAGTGTGGAAGGGAAGGAAGAGGAGTTACGGAGGAGAAGTCCTGGGGCTCCCTGGCAGTGCTCTCCTGCTGGGACTCTTTTCTCCCCCAGCTCTGCCCAGAGGCACCGACCCTGCAGCTCCAGAGAAGTCAGGGAGGAAAGATGTCAGGGAAACAAGACAACACAGGCTTCTTTCTTTTGTTCCAGCACACACATACTGTAGTGCAGCTCCCCGTTTCTACAGTCTCTGGGTCACACTGGAAAGGCAAATACCAAATTAAAAATGGAACAGACAAAGATTTTTGTGTGAACAAATTCACAGCAGCGTAACACCTGTGTCAGCAGCAACAAACACAGGACACAGAGTGGGCATTAATGAGTCACATCAGAGCAGCTCTGCAGGAGAATGAGAGTTTATTGCTGCTGAAAACCGGCCGTGATCCTTTTCCTCAGGGCATCCCTGAGCTCCTGCTTCCTCAGGCTGTAGATGAGGGGGTTCAGGGCTGGAGGCAGCACCGAGTACAGAACTGACACTGCCACATCCAGGGATGGGGAGGAGATGGAGGGGGGCTTCAGGTAGGAAAATATAACAGTGCTGAGGAACAGAGAGAGCATGGCCAGGTGAGGGAGGCACGTGGAAAAGGCTTTGTGCCGGCCCTGCTCAGAGGGGATCTTCAGCACGGCCCTGAAGATCTGCACATAGGAGAAAACAATGAACACAAAACAGCCAAATACCAAACAGACACTGACAGCGATGAGCCCAAGTTCCCTGAGGTAGGATTTGGAGCAGGAGAGCTTGAGGATGTGTGGGATTTCCCAGAAGAAGTGGCCCAGGCCATTGCCCTGGCACAGGGGCAGGGGAAATGTATTGGCCATGTGCATGAGAGTGTAGAGAAAGGCACTGGCCCAGGCAGCTGCTGCCATGTGGGCACAAGCTCTGCTGCCCAGGAGGGCCCCGTAGTGCAGGGCTTTGCAGATGGACACGTAGCGGTCGTAGCACATGATGAGGAGGAGGGAATACTCTGCTGAGATGAAGAACAGAAAGAAAAACACCTGAGCAGCACATGCTGAGTAGGAGAGGTGCCTGGTGCCCAGAGGGAATTGTGCATGGCCTTGGGGACAGTGGTGCAGATGGAGCCCAGGTCGCTGAGGGCCAGGCTGAGCAGGAAGAAGAACACGGGGCTGGGCAGGTGCTGGCCGCAGGCTCCGGCACTGATGATGAGGCCGTTGGCCAGGAGGGCAGCCAGGGAGATGCCCAGGAAGAGGCAGAAGTGCAGGAGCTGCAGCTGCCGCGTGTCTGCCAATGCCAGCAGGAGGAAGTGCCTGATGGAGCTGCTGTTGGACATTTCTGCACTCTGGACTGTTGGAAGAAGGCATTGACAAGCTGGGACAGATTCCCCTGAGTCAATCCTATGCTATTTTCTTAGGAATCCCCTCAAAACAACTTCTCCTCCTGTGACAGAACTTGGCTAAGCTTTTTGATTTCTGAGCTCAGGTTTGTGCTGCTGCCTCATCCTCAGCGTTGCTCTCAGCCTGAACACTGGGGGCCCAGAGGGAAAACAGGGCTCCCTGTGCCCCAGTGCAGTCGGACCTGCTGGTCCCCACACAGGTGCCCTTTGCTCATTTCACCTCCCTCTATTTCCTGGTGATTGTACTTAAAATGGGCTTGAAAAATAAAGTGACTTTTTGAAGGCCCCAATTTCAAAACCATTGCTCTAAACCCTTCTTCCTTTCCCTGTGCAGCTGTGGTTGCTCTGGCTCTCTGCTGCCTGCAGTTGTGCCTCCTGGCAGCTGTTTCTCTGGGTCCAAGGCTTGTCCCTGCCAGTGCTGCCAGAGCCCAGCCCAGCCCTGGGGGCTCAGCTCTGCCCTGCAGAGCCCTCCCAGCACAGGGCACTGCCCAGGGGCATCTCCCTGGCAGCAGGGCCTGAAGGGCAGCTCAGACAAAGGGAGATGCTGCAAGCCAAGGTGCTGCTGGTGCTGTCTGCAGGCAGAGGAGTGTGAGGAGGCACTTCCTGAGGGAGATCTGAGGCAGAGCTGCTGATCCCCAGGGCAGCAGTGCAGGAGTCTCAGTGACACAGACAAACCTGAGAGCCCCTTTCCCTTCCCTTGAGGAGAAAGCTGAGAGCAGCTCTGGTCATGCAGCACCACCTCCCCAGCAGGAGGAGTCTGCCCTGAGGGGGGCCGCTCCTTCCACCTCCAACTCCTCCCCACAGCCCATGGGGAGCTCCCAGGCAGGCTGAGAGCTGCCCCTGGCAGGTGGCAGATGCCCTGGCCTGGCAAAGAGCCCTCAGGGCTGCAGGAGCTGCTCTGCAGGACAGCCCTGGGCACCCCTGGCTCCTGCCCACCTTCAGAGCCTGCAGCCGGCCCTGGCAGCAGGAGCCGTCCTGCCCTGTCCCTCTGACAGTGCCCAGGGCAGCCCCGCTCTGCAGCACATCCTCCCCCAAGGCAGGAACGGCAGCAGAGCCATCCTCACAGCCATGGCAGCCGTGTCATGGGCCAGCTCTAGAGGATCCCTGCAGCCAGAGACTCACTGTGTCCCACGCTGTGAAGGTTTCTCCACGAATGAGTTCAGAGCTGTCCTTCCAGCTGCTTTAGCTAGCTCTCTGCTCACTCCTCCCAGGTACCTGCAGGCAGTGCCCTCAGCCCTGCTGGGCAGGCAGAGGAGCTGCTCCTCAGCAGAGCTGCCTCTTTGAAGCTCTCGCTGGTTGCCAGGAGCTTGAGAGTTCCCTCTGTGCCAGGAGCCCGGCCCAGCTCAGCAGCACAGCAGCAGCACAAGGACTTTAATGACCCTCTCAGGCCTTTGGTGTTGTTCACATCAGACTCAGTCCCTCAGAGCGTCTTCAAAAAACTTCTCAAGAACTCAAAGATTCAAAGTCCAAAGTTTCTTGAACTTTTAATGGGTCCCATCAGGACACGACTCACGTGAAAGTGTCCCCAGGTTCCAGTGAGAGCAGAACTCTGGAGGCAGCGATGGCAGGTGGGGACAAGCAAGGGAAAGGTGTCTCTGGTGCTGAGCAAACCTGGCTGTGTTCCCTGAGTGCAAAGGGCCAAGGCCTGAGCCCCAGCCCCTGGCAAGGCAGATCCTGTCCCTCCCTCAGTGCTCAGGGCTCTTGCCGGGGCACTGGGAAGTGGGGATGGGCAGTGCCCAGGGCAGCACCATGGGGCGGCCCCTGCCAGGCTGCTGGGCAGGGACAAGGAGGCACTGAGGCCCCAGGGCTGCAAGGGTCACTTGTCTCCTGCTGGCCTCAGGGCCAGGGCCAGCAGCCGTGGCCAAAGGGCTGCACAAGTTGGCTCTGTCAGGGCCTTGCAGCTGCTGCCCATCCCTCTGCCCTCTGCAGCCCAGGCTGTGCCACGCTGTCCCTGCCCTGCGCCTCTGTCCCTGCAGGCTGTCCTCATCCCCCCGGCTGCCCCACCTGGCTGGCCCCTTCCTTTGCCGGCAGCTCTGCGTCCTGCCTGCCTCTACCTGGGCACACAAAGCCTTGGGCTGCTCCAGGCTCCTTCTGGGGGACGTGTTGCACCCCAGCCCTGCCTGGGAGGGAAATTCCTTTCTCCTGGTGTCCACTCTGGACCTCCCCAGCTGCCCTGTCACAAAGGCCCCTCGGTTCTTTGGGGCCCAGCAGTGCCACAGTGGCCCCTTGGCTCCATGGAACGCCACAGGGTCACAATGGTTCCCTTGGTGCCACCAGCCCTGCAGGGTCACAACGGCCCCTGGGTTCCACGAGGCCACGCGGGGTCACAGTGGTCTCCAGAGGAAGGGCAGCACCGAGCCCCAGGGTTTCAGGGGCAGATGAGACACAGCCACCAGAGGCCAAGGCCAGCCACATCTGTCTGTCCTGGCAGGTTTGTCTGGGAGCAGCCCTTGGATATTGGGAATTTGGGAGGTGGAATCCCAATTTTGGCCATGGGCACCTTGTTGAGAAGGATGGGTTTATTCCACATGAAAGTAAAGCACAAAGTCCAAGAGTTTAGGAAGAAGATGAGAGGTGGCCACCATGGGTGAGGGCAGCCAGACCTGTCTCTCATGGCAGCTTTTGTCTGGGAGCAATCCTTGGATAGACAGAATTTGGGAGGTAGAATTTCAGTTTTGGCCATGGGAGCCTGGATGAGAAGGACGGTTCTTTTCCTTAGGAAGGAAAGCACGAAGCCCCAGGAGCCCCAGGGCTCCTGAGCCAGCCCCTGCTGCCCCGGGAGGGAATTTGGGGAGGGGGCAGAGGGGGTGCGCAGCCCCTGCCGGGGGATGACCCCGGCCCAGCGCCCTTCGTTCAGCACCGAGCTGGGCGTGGGGCCGCAGGAGGAAGAGGCCGATGGGAAGCAGATCCTGCAGGGGAGACAGGGCTTGGGCTCAGGGCAAGGTTCTGCCCTGCACACCTGGCTCAGGTGTGAGCCTGCCCCAGGAAGGGAGCGGGACATTCCCATCCCCACGGATCAGGGCTGGGAGCAGCACTGGGACCAGGGACATGGAAATACTGGGAGCCACTGGGACCGCACTGAGGGGTGAATTATCCCCCCCAGCACCTTTCCAGGCCGCCCTGTGACCTGAGAAATGCTCGCTGGGCCTCAGCCTTGGCCAAGAGCCCCCGGGCTCAGCTGCTCTGAGCTCAGGCGCTGCCGGCTCCCGCAGCCCGCCCAGGGCCGCCCTGCCCGTGCCGGGGCTGTGCTGGAATTCTCTGCTGCTGCTGGGCCACTCGGGGGGTCTGGCCCAGCAGGAAAGGTGACCTTGAGCCAGGAGCTTTCCTTGGCCGCAGCAAAGCCTCAGCATGGAAAGACCTTCCCAGCGCTGTGCCCTGGGCCGGGAGGGATTGTGCCACCAGAGCTGTCCCTCCATTTCTTCTGCCAGGCAGCTCTAGGACATGGAAAGTGGAGAAGCCAGAGCTGCTTCTCAGCTTTTCACAGTCCTCCAGAGGAATCCTGTGTGGGAAGCAGCCTGGGAACAGGGTTGAGGTGCCAGGGCAGGGGAATTCAGAGCCCTTTCCTCCCCCGTGGGCTGAGGCTCTGGCCCTTGCCCTTTGCAATGGCCCTGCAGCTGCCAGAGGGGCCTTTTTGGCTCAGCTGAGAGCAGTCCTGCTGCAAGGCTGTCCTCGAGCTGCTTGGGCTGCACATGTGCCCAGGGAATGCTCATTGCTTGCAGTCTCAGGTGCTGTGCGTGTGCAGGTGTAACTACTGCAGGAGGGAACAGCTCTGCTGGGGGGAGTTCTCTTTTTCTTGGTGGTTTTTCTGTTGAATGAACGTTCCCTGCCAGCTCTTCCCTGCAGAGCTCTGTAGCTGTATGTGCCACTTGTCTGTGGCACTGTGGCTCAGGAGGTGGCCAAGGGGAGCTTGGCCGAGGTGTGGGCAGAGGAATGGCCATCAGGCCAGGCTGGGGGGTCAGCGGCCGGTCAGTTGCGTTGGGTGGCCGCGGCTCTGGACGCTTGTGTGGGAGCGTGTGCAGGGCTGGAAGGCTGGGGCTGCCGCCGCTGTGTCGCAGAGCCGGGAAGGCCGGGGCTGGCCCGGCCCTGGCCCGGCCCCGCCAGTTCTGCCAGCTGCCGGCGGGGACACAAAGGGCAGCTCCGAGCTGCGGCCGCTGCGCTGCGGCCGCACAAACGCAGCGCCCGCAGAGCTCCAGGGCAAGGTGCTGGCCCTGGCTCGGGGCTGGGCCGGGGCCAGCGGCAGAAAATCAACTTGCAGCTCGGGCCCCGCAGCAGGGAGGAGCAGCAATTGCTGGGGGAGAGAGACTCTTGCCAAGGGCCTGCGGGGCCGGGCCCCAGGGAACGGCTTCCCGCTGCCCGAGGGCAGGCTGAGATGGGATGTGGGGCAGCAATGGTTCCCTGGCAGGGCGCTCAGGGCCTGGCACAGGCTGGCCCGAGAAGCTGCGGCTGCCCCCGCATCCCTGCAAGTGTCCCAGGCCGGCTCGGCCATTGGGGCTTCCTGCCCAGGAGGGCTGGGCTGGGCTGGGGCTGCTGAGGGCGGGATGGGCTCTGGCTGAGCCAGCTGAAGGCTGCGCATGATGAGGCCGGGGGGACCCCGTTGCTGAGTGGGTTCTGGGGTATCCCACATTCCTGAAGGGATTTTAGGGTATGTCCCATTCCTGAGGCATTTTTGGGGTGCCCCCCAATGCTTAGGGAGGGGTTCTGAGAGGGGGGCTCTGGTGCTTGGAAGGGGGACCTATTGTCAGGGAGCCGGGGAGCCCATTTTGGGAAGGATGCTGCTGTTTCTGGCAATGTTGAGAGGTTCTGAATGGGCTGTGGGGCCCTGGCTCTCATTTTGGGACTTGAGGTGAGCCCATGGGCACAGCAAGGGCTGAGGAGAGGTTCCAAGCTCCCATTTGGGATGGAGGGATTGAGCGGGTGCCTCCAATAAACTCAATCCCAGCCCCAATGTGTCGATGGCAGCCCCAAATGGCTCGATCCGTCAGCCCCAAGGCCTGGCTGTGGGGAGTCAGGAGCCACAGAAGGGGAATTGGTGTCCAGGAGGGATGGGATGGGATGGGATGGGATGGGATGGGATGGGATGGGATGGGATGGGATGGGGGTTGCATCATGGGGGTGGGATGAAGTTTGGGATTGATGGGGTGGTTTGAACACTTGGAGTGGGGCACTCCAGGGAGGAAAACCAGGAGCTGCTTTTGGGGAGGCACCTGCTGCTTTTTGACAATTTTAGGGCCTCTAAGTGGCTTCTGGGAGGTTGCAGTGAATTTGGGGAAAGTGCCATAAACCCCCCGCAATTTGGGGGGCTGAGGTGAAATCCCCACATTTTGGGAGGGTGAGAGGACCCTAATTGGGAGGGGATCCTGCTGCTTTGCACCCCTTCAATGGGGTGAGAAGTGGCTTGTGAGGGACGGAAGGAAGGAAGGAAGGAAGGAAGGAAGGAAGGAAGGAAGGAAGGAAGGAAGGAAGGAAGGAAGGAAGGAAGGAAGGAAGGAAGGAAGGAAGGAAGGAAGGAAGGAAGGAAGGAAGGAAGGAAGGAAGGAAAACAATGCAAGTACTGAATGAAACAAAAAAAAGATAAATAACTGAGTTCTCTTTTAAAAAATATCAATTCCCTCTGAATCCAAAGTTGCAGAAGACTTTTCTTTCCACATTTGGGTTTTGTTTTTATCTCTCATACTTTTTCTGGTTCTTTTCTTTTTTCTCTTGTTTTTAATAGATAAGACCTGCTAGGAAAGGAATGCAGAGCAAAATGAGACCCATTTCTGGCAGGCAATGAAAGTGTCGGCTCCTGGTCTGGTTGCTTTTGTGTGGATCCCTCATCTCTGTGGCACGGGGGGAATAGCAGTGCTGGGAGCCAGCAGCGGGCTCAGGAGCATCCCGCTCTGTCAGCTCTGAGCAGGTGGCACATGTCCTGCTCTCCTGCTGCCCTCCAAAGCACAGAATCCATGGGCAAGTTTAGGCCCAGCTCTGGGCACAGCCAGCATGGCCTGGGCACGGGAACGGGGGCCAAAGCGGGCGGGATCCTTCTGCAGCTGCCTGGTGGTTTCTGGTTTCTGTGCCCAGAGTGCCAGGATGTTCTTAAGAGGTGCTTGTCCATGCAGCCCTTGGACAGGCCGTCCTTGGAAGAGCTCTTCAGTGCTCCTTGGCTGCAGGGTGTTCATGTGCCCTAGAGGATGGCAGGGACCCACGGGCACAGTGTGATCCAGGGGCCTGGCAGGTAACAGCCCCACACAGCTCTTGGCAATCAGTGGCAAAGCAAAGCAGACTATTTTGTCCTGTCTGTAGCTCTGAGCAGGGAGCATCAGAAGGGAACACGCAGCTCTTGGGCTGCAGCTGAGCTGGAGGCCTGCTCTGGCAAGCACTGGTGGCCACCATCCCCCCTGGTTTTGTTTGTCTGGTTCATTGATGGCTGGGGCCCTGGGCAGAACCCTGAGAGCCTGGTGTGGCCCCAGGGAAGGAGAAGGAGCCCCTGGAGAAGCTGTACCAGGTGGGGCTGCTGCTGCTGGAGCCACCAAGGACGAGCTCAAGGACGACAACCTCTTCCTGGAGCTGGCCAGTGGCAGCTGAAGATGATGGACTTTGATTCTGGCACCTTCTCCAAAGACACGCTCCACGGCCAGTGTGCAGGTGAGTCCAGAGCCAGGGGGATGCTCCCAGAGCTGGGCATGGCACGGCCTGGCCGGGCACCAAAGGTTCCCCCTTTGCTGGGGCGGCTGCAGGGAATTCTTCAGTGGCTGCCAAACTGCTTTTGGGCTCTGGGCAGCTGCTGAGGAGGTGGCTGTGCCATGGCTGGCTGCAGGCTGGGCACATGTCCTGCCCTCCTGCTCTGCTCCCAAAGGCAGCAATGCTGGGCAGCTTTGGGCCCTGCTCTGAGCACAGCCAGCACGGCCTGGGCACTGCGGGCGGCTGGGACAAGGCCGTGAAATCCAACATCTGGCCTTGTTTGGGGCTGTATGGTCAAAGTCAGCTCCCTTGGCTCCTCCTTGAGCCCTGGCCAGGCTTAGGAGGAAGCCAAGAGGAGGATGAAAGCAGATGTTCCTGCACTAGAAGTGCTGTCAGTTTGTTTCTCCAGCACTGTCAAAGCTGGGCCCTCTCCCAGCGGGGTTGGAGCCTCAGCTGTGGCTGGAGGCAGCTGCAGGAATTCCCAGTGTCCGGGAGTGGCTCTCCAGTCCTTGGCTGGGACAGCTTCCCCCAGCTGATGGGTGGCTCTGGGTGATGGTAAAGTCTGAGGGTCACTGGGGCTGGATCTTGGTTAATCACTGCAGGCAATCTTTGGCACTGATGACTGGGGGCATTGCTGAGCTGTTCCTGCTGTGATTCTTTGCTAATGATTATGTGCTTTGCTGAGCTTATGCTTTTGTAATTCTTTGCAGATTTGCATTTTATAAATTGCACAATCCCTTCAGTAGGGTCTGTGTCTTTGGTGCTGACCCTGCCCACCAGCAAAACAGGGCCCCATCCTGCCTGAGTGTTACCTGGGAAGACAAAAACCCTCACTCCAAATGTCCCCCCCTTCCTCCTTGTTCCCCCCACTTTATACACTGGCCATGATGTCCTGTGGTCTGGGATATCCCTGGGGTCAGTTGGGGTCACCTGTCCTGGCTGTGACCCCTGCCAAGCTCCCCCTCACCCCCAGCCCCTCCCCAGCGTGGCCGGACGAGGGGCAGGAAAGGCCTTGGCTCTGTGCAAGCTCAGCAAGAACAAAACCATCTCCGTGTGAGCAACGCTGTGCTCAGCACAGAGCCAAACACAGCCCCAGAGAAAGGCCTGGCAAGGAAATTCCCTCTGCCCCAGCCCACAGCAGCACCCCATGGCCATCCACCATCACCACGGCTCCACGGGTTCCTTTCCATGGCCCTGGCCCTGGCCACGGGACCTTGGGCTGGTGGCCATGGCAGCCGACTGTGGCCCAGGGCTCAGTGCCCGTGTCCATGGCAGCAGTGCCCAGCCACGGGCCCTGAGTGCAGGTGACCGTGCCAATCCCCATGGCAGCGGGGCCAAGCGTTGGTGTCCATGGCACCAAAGTGAGGAACGGGTCCCTGTGGCCGCTGCCGTGGCATCAGCGAGTGTCAGTGCAATTGTAGCTGGCACCAGCCCCGGCACCGCTCTGTCCTGAGGGCTGCCATGGCAGCCGAGGGCAGCCACAGGTCTGCGGGCAAGTGGCCACGGACCCTGAGTGCAGCAATGGGTCCTGGGGGGGTTTCCAAGGGAACTGGAACTGATGAGGGTTGCCATGGCATCCAACCCCCTGGGATGTCACACAGCCACCCTGGGATGTCCCACAGCCAACCTGGGATGTCAAAACTCATTCTGTGATGTCACATAGCCACCCTGTGATGTCATAGACACCCTGTGATGTCATAGACACTCTGTGATGTCATGCCACCCATCTGTGATGTCACAGTCCTCTCTGTGATATCACTGTGATAGCTCTGTGATGTCACAGCAGACTCTATGATGTCATACAGCTCCCCTGTGATGTCACACAACCACTCTGTGATGTCACACAAGCACCCTGTGATGTCACAGTCCTATCTGTGATGTCACAACTCTGCACTGTGATGTCACACCAGCACCCTGTGATGTCACAGCCATCTCTGTGATGTCATAGTCTGCCCTGTGATGTCAGAGCCCAATCTGTGATGTCACAGCTAACTCTATGATGTCACAGCACCACTCTCTGATGTCACAGAGCTGCTCCATGATGTCGCCGTAGACTCTATGATGTCATACAGCCACCCTGTGATGTCACACAGCCCCTTTCTGACATCACAGCTGCTCTGTGGCTCTGTGACACAGGCACAGAGGTGTTACCAAAACTTCAGGGAAACAAAACCTCCTCAGCATCAGCGCAGCACGAAGCAGCAGCATTCTTTATTGGGCCGGATGCACGAGGGGAGAGCCCCTCCCAAAGTCATGTGTGCCGAGGTCAGGAATGTTCCTGTTTGCAGACTGTGTTTCACAGACTCATTCCCAGACTGTCCCACAATAAACACACACACGACAATCATTTCCCCAAAATCATTGCATATTTCCCCCACCCCTTTGCACATCCGTTCTTCTGCCCTGGGGCTCTCTTTGGGGGTCCCTGGTGGTCGGTGACCCCAAAGCCAGCCCTGACTGCCCAGTGAACTGGTGAAAGTTGGCACACCTGGGCTGGTTGCTGCCTACAGAATCAGCCTTGTGCGGTTCCATGGCCAGTGGCTTTTGGAGAAGAAGCATTGTATGAACCCACCAGGTGCAAACGGTTTTTCATCTGGTAAATTTCCCCCCTTGGAGGGTTGGGAAGCTTCTCTTCCCTTCAAGCCTTCGTAAGCCTCACTCTGCTCCTTTACTCACATCCCACGAGTTCCTCAGCTGCTTTCACAACCATGTTCTTTACACAGCTCAAAGCAAGTGTCACAAGCACAAGTATTGCTGGGATCCCAGTTAGACTTTGCAAAAGTCAGGCCAACCATCAGTCAGAGAAAATCCAAGTCCTTGAAATATTTTATCCAGTTACTGTCTAATCCTCCCCTTAATTCCCTGCTGGATGCAGCAACTGATTTTATCCTCTCTACCCGATCATCCAATCCAGCATCACATTTGGAATGTGCACACAACAAGTGTTGCTGTTTCAGTTCAAGAATCCACATACTCCCTGTCCATGTAACAGCAATAGGGCTAAAGCCAATCTGCTCTGTAAAGTCATTTTAGCTGTGGCTGGCAATTGTTCCTTTATTTCAGCAAGCCCCAAAGGAGCTGCATTCACTCAGGTTTCCATCTGCAGAGCCCAATGGTGTGTGGCTGCTCTGTTCCTAAAGGCAGATCTTTGCGGAGCAGAGATGAATTCTAAAATCCATCCCGCTGTAGTTCCCGCACTGGGATGTTTCCAAGTTCCATCCCCTTTAACCTTTCCCCACAGTTGGGTTCCCGGTGGTGACTCCTTGCACGAGGGACGGAACGTTAATACCCCCAGTGTCCATGGTGCTCCTGATTCTCCCAGGGCCAAACGTGTGCTCCAAATTCCATCACTTCCCACCCATCCTGGGGCTCCTAAGGATCTGACCGCATCCTGCTGACACTCTGTGCCTCTCCAAGGCTTGCTGTTTGTTGGCTGAGCCCAGGTGTCACTGAGAAAGGCAGAATCATTTCTACAAACACAGCCTAGCCTCAGAGCCTGGGCCACAGCCAGGAGCTGCTGCACCTCAGGATTCCAAACAGCTCAAGTGTCTGTCCCAGGGCAATCCCACTTTTCCTTTGTCCTGGGATCCTTTGGCCTTGACCTTGTTAAATCAGGATATTTTATACCCACCTGTAAGGGGTCCCGTGGAAGGCCTGGGCTCCCTTCCCAGCCCAGACACCCCTGAACTGGCTGGAAACATTCCCATTGTCCTGTCTGAGGGTGATTCCATACTGCTGGAATTTGGCAGCTCCAGGGGCTATCAGTGCAATCTGTCAGCTGATCAATATTTCCTGAGGTAATTTCCAGATCCAGTTTGGAAATGTTACAATTCTCAGCAGTATCGTTCTTATGTGTCCATGGTAAGGAATATTCTCCTTCCATCCCTGTCCAGGTGCCCTGGGTGCTATTTCCTTCCACAAGTGTTCCCAGATTTTTGTCAAATTGCTGACTGAAGCTCCCCACGGAACTGGATTTTCTGCACAGGTTGGTGTTGGCAAACAAGCTGTTACAGGGGTCACATTCTGTCATCTGCCAACATCTTGCACTGACTTTGAAAACCGCATTTCCCTTCCCAGAAGTCAGGAACATCGTTTCTATTTTTATTATAGTTACACAATAATTGATCATCTAGATCCAATAAAGAGTATCCCCTTAGAAAATCCTATTCAATACCTAAAACAATAGGATTGATGTAAAACCCCAAACTCCATGGTGTCAGACAGTCTTGTTTCTGCTGTGTTTAATGTGTGCTTGCTGGTTTTACCCGCATGTGATGAACCCTGAGTTTGATTCCTTCTACCTTGAGTGCAGGGTAGGTTACCAGGAGGACTTGAGATGGTCCCTTCCACTTTGGCTGGATTGTTCCAAAATTCCAGGTTCTGATGTACACCGCATCTCCTGGTTGGAAAGGATGTACAGGCGAGTCCAGCCCCAATGATCTGTTGAGAACCATGCACCTTTTAAGGCTTACAAGAGTTAGTCCCAGTGCTATTAAATATTCATTGCAGCAAAACTTCTGAGACTTCCCTTGTCTTGTTGGTGCCACATGGGAAAGCTTCTGGCCATCCAGAAAAAGGATCCACCAATACCAAAATGTGCCAGTCCCCCTTCTGTCTGGGCAGTTCTGCAAAATCAGTTGGCCAAAATCACCTGGTGATTCCCATGTAACGAGCCCTGGAGGCAGCCTTCTTCCTTCAAAACCAATCCCATCTTTCTCAACAACTGATCTATTATTTTTTGCCATTTTTGTGCTTACTAGATGCCTTTGTAAACTGGCCACCATATTCTCCATTTCCTAATGTGTTTCCTGATGTTTTAGTTCCATTATACATTAATTGTGGAGCTCCAATTACCTGCCCACACGGGGTTACCAATCACCTGCTGGGATTTTCCGTAGCTGCTGCTGATGGGGCTGACTGCCTGTCCTGATCACTGGAATCTGGCTTTTGTTGCAGAACATTCAAGTTTTTGCTAGGTATTAGTGCAAGGAGAGCTTTTTCAGCACCCTCTTGAGCTGTTTGGTCAGCCAATGGAGTCCCTGGATTAACTGGGGAGTCTCCAAACCCATGGGCTTTACAAGGGCATCAGGGCCACTTCTTTTGGTTTTGGCACACTCTGCAGTAGGTGACTGATTTCTTTTTGTACTCACTGGAGACCTCTGTGCCCTTTCCTTCCATGTGGCTCCCTGGGCGTCTATTATTCCAAACCCAGAGTTCAAATCAGTCCATATGTTCACCTTTTTTCCTTCAGTGATTTCTAGGAAAGGTCATTCATTCTGCTTTTTGTGCTGATGTGTTCAAAGCTAAAGCCTGGGCTTCTATGACCTGGGTTGAGGTTCCCACTGCACACCCAGCTGCCCGTTTTCCATCCGTACCATGCTGCTCCCACCAGGGTGCAGGTCCAGTGCTGGCTCCTGGATGGGATTGCTCTCGAGGTCCCAGAGTCTGCCAGAACACACTTGTTCCATGGATCCCAGGCAGCCATAGCACAAAGATTCCAACCCTTCTCTTAGAAGGGACTCGAACACTTCCCTGTTCCAACCTTGGGTACCTTGAACCAAACCCTGCAAAGCTTTTGCTGCACCTTACAGGCAGGTCAACAGTTTACACTGGGAAAGGAAAAGGTGCCTTTATCTTACCAGGGGTCTTTCTCTGATTTCCTTTGGAGCAGGGATCAAGGGTTCTTCCCAGAATCCTTCAGTGCTGCCTGCAGGTCCTGCCATCCCTCAGATCTGTTGAAATTCAAGAGGATGAGGCCACGGGGTGTCCCAATGGTGCCTTGGTTCCATGGGCCCCACAGTGTAACCATGGTGTCCTTGGTTCTGCAGTGTCACAATGGACCCTTCATTCCATGAGGCCCCACAGTGTGGCAATGGTCCCTTGAGTCCATGAGGCCCCACAAGGTCACAATGGTCCCTTGGTTCCATGGCCCCGCACTCTCACAATGCTCTCCTTGGCTGCACAAGGTCCCGTAGTGGCACAAGGGTCTCCTTGGTGCAGAGACCAGGGCAGAAGGGTTCCACAAGGCCCCAGAGTGTCACAAGGATCTCCTTGGATCTACAGTGTCAGAACTGACCCTTGGTTACACGAGATCCTCCTGTGTCCCAAGGGCTCGTTGGTTCCACAGGGCCTGATTCTCTAACACTTCAGAGATGGTGTAGGACAGTTTCTATTTTCCCGCAGTTTGGTGACGAAAGGAGCACGCTGGGCAGAGCACGGAGATGCTGCTGCTGTCTGCTCAGGGGAAAGGGTCCAACAAGGCTGAGGGGCTGGGAGGCTGCTGGAAGGGCCGTGCCCCACATGGTACAGCTTTCCTGGGAGGCAGGGAACAGCAGGAGAGACACGCACTGCCCCACAGAGCAGCTGGGCAGGGGGACACTGGGCATGAGGAGGAGGAAATGTCCCTCCCAGGGCAGCGTGGGGGCAGAAGCACCCAGAGGGAGGATGAGCTCAGGGCATGTGTGTGTGCCCAAGGCACAGAGGGTGAGGCTGGGCACAGCTCAGGCCAGGGCTGGAGGTGGCAGGGCAGAGCTGGTGGTGGGGCAGTGAGATGGGAGTGTGCAGCCTGCAGGGACACAGCAGCAGCGGTGGGACAGCGCAGGACAAGCTGTGCTGGACATGGCCAAGGGCCCTGGCAGGGCTGGCAGTGTCCAGGAGAAGCCAAGACTTGGTGCCCAGGGTCATGGCAGCGTATCTTCCACCAAGGGCTTAGAGGACACACCTTGTCCTCAGGCCCTGGGGCCTCCTGGGAATAGCCCCAGAAAGTCTGGGCACTGTCAGCCCCCTGTCCTGCCCTCAGCATTCCCCCACATCCCAGCAGCCTCATTTGGGAATGGCTCTGCTCCAGGATGGCATGCTGCAGAGAATGCAGGTAGATTTTGTGCTCACTCCTGGCATGCAGCTGGACAATAAAGCCTGATCCAGCCCCCCCTCAGCATATGTCCGGCTCTGGCATTGGGGCGGGGCAACTTTGGGAGCAGCCCCAGCCCTGCTCCTGCTCCCGGCTGGGCACCCAGCTGCTGGGACACAGGTGTGTCCTGATGCCACCGTCTACTCCTTTGAGAAGGGGAGGACAGAGTGCATCAGGGAGTTTGGTGTGGCTTACATGCGGCAAGGAGAAGGTGCAGCCCCAAACTGGCTTTCACTTCTAGAACCTTTTGCTATTGCGGGAGCAGCTGCTGGAGCTTTTCAACCGAGCTGCAAGAGTGAAAAGTGTGATGGCATGTCTATCTGAGAAGGAAGGTTCGGTGCCGCAGCCTGTTGTGCACAATTTATATGCTGATAAGAGAAGGGGGTGCTTTTGCAACGTTTTCCTTCCTGACACTTCTGTCTCTGTGAGCTTTAGCTGCTTGGACTCAGGGATACCGAAGGTATGTGAAAGTGACTGGGATGCGAGAATCATGTTGCACAGGGAACAGGGAAGGTCAGCAAATGTTTCCTGTCCTGGCACATCTCTCAGTCTGAACTGCAGCTGCAGATGCTTCACTTCCGCCAAGGACTCTGCCACCTTGAGAGAAGGATGCGCTCTATGGAGTTGAGAAAGAAAGTGCGTCTCACTAGCTTCTTTCCTCTACTTCATAGACAGCAAAGGGGCTATGAAAGGCAGCACTGGCTTTTTGTTCTAGGACTTCTTCTTTACAAGCAGCTGCTGGATGTTTGGAAGGGGGTTTGGGATATGCAAAAATGAGAGGCTAAGATGGTAAGAGGGTAAGATGGAAGTCATCTGGCAAAAGCAGAGCTCACAAAAGGGCCAGCTGAGAAAGCTCTTGCTGCCTACAACTTCAACTGCACCCCTCAAAGCAGCAGCACACACGCTGCTCTCGGCACTTTCCTTCTCAGCTCTACGCACCATCCTAAGCCTTGCCTCTCCCACACTCAGGATCCAAAGACAACGGCACCAGGGACTGCTCACACACTAAAGGCACCAGGACAAAAGGCTCACCAGCTTGGCCTTTGCATTCCCGCTGACAGCTCCACAGCTTGAACCCAGAGAACTGCCTGCTGCCAACAGCCTTTCCAATCACTCTGAGCACCTCATGACAAGGAGCTGCAGCGTGTGGGGAATGAATCTCCAGCAGCCTCCTGCCCCAGGCTGTCCCCCGGGAGCAGCCCTGCTCCAGGCCGTGACTGCCACCTGCACAGCCAAAGGACCCAGAGCCGGTGTTACACACCACGGCTGTGCCTGGCACAGAGACACCAGTGGCCACACAAGTGGCCATGGCACTGTCCACACACAGTCCCTGCTGCTGCTCCCCCAGCCGCTGGCACCAACTCCCAGCCACCCACTCCTAAAGCCACGGGGCCCACTGGGACACTGCGGGGGCTCGTGGAAGCCAGCGGCCATTGTGACACAGCGGGGCTGCACAGAGCCCACGGTGCTTTGTGACCCGTGGCTCCCAGGAGAGCCTTTGTGATGCTGGGGAACTACAAGGAAGCCTGCCTCCTCTGTGACACCACCACAGAAGCTCAGGGGAGCCCTGGAGACCGTGCTGATGCTATTGAACCTGATGCAACCCTGCCTCCTCTGTGACACCACAGAAGCTCTTGGAGCCCTGGAGACCGTGGTGATGCTATGGAACCTGATGCAACCCTGCCTCCTCTGTGACACCACAGAACCTCTGGGAGCCCTGGAGACCGTGCTGATGCTATGGAACCTGATGCAACCCTGCCTCCACTGTGACACCACAGAAGCTCAGGGAGCCCTGGAGACTGTGGTGATGCTATGGAACCTGATGCAACCCTGCCTCCACTGTGACACCACAGAACCTCTGGGAGCCCTGGAGACCGTGCTGATGCTATGGAACCTGATGCAACCCTGCCTCCACTGTGACACCACAGAAGCTCGGGGAGCTCTGCAGACCGTGGGGATGCTGGCGAAGCTGACGGAACCCTGGGCACCACAGTGACGCTATGGAACCTGGTGGAACCGAGGGGCCACAGTGACACTGTGGGGCCTTTTGGAAGCAACAGGACCCTGGTGGGAAGCCACGGGATGATTAATCCTGCACGAACCTGCTCCAGGTGGGCTCCTCTCTCCCGGCTTCCACAGGTGCTGCTAGGATCCCACTCCGGCACTGGCTTGGCACGGGCTCACGGCTTCCTTTGGCAATGGCTCTGCTCCAGGATGGCATGCTGCAGAGAATGCAGGTAGATTTTGTGCTCAATCCTGGCATGCAGCTGGACAATAAAGCCTGATCCAGCCCCCCCTCAGCATATGTCCGGCTCTGGCATTGGGGCGGGGCAACTTTGGGAGCAGCCCCAGCCCTGCTCCTGCTCCCGGCTGGGCACCCAGCTGCTGGGACACAGGTGTGTCCTGATGCCACCGTCTACTCCTTTGAGAAGGGGAGGACAGAGTGCATCAGGGAGTTTGGTGTGGCTTACATGCGGCAAGGAGAAGGTGCAGCCCCAAACTGGCTTTCACTTCTAGAACCTTTTGCTATTGCGGGAGCAGCTGCTGGAGCTTTTCAACCGAGCTGCAAGAGTGAAAAGTGTGATGGCATGTCTATCTGAGAAGGAAGGTTCGGTGCCGCAGCCTGTTGTGCACAATTTATATGCTGATAAGAGAAGGGGGTGCTTTTGCAACGTTTTCCTTCCTGACACTTCTGTCTCTGTGAGCTTTAGCTGCTTGGACTCAGGGATACCGAAGGTATGTGAAAGTGACTGGGATGCGAGAATCATGTTGCACAGGGAACAGGGAAGGTCAGCAAATGTTTCCTGTCCTGGCACATCTCTCAGTCTGAACTGCAGCTGCAGATGCTTCACTTCCGCCAAGGACTCTGCCACCTTGAGAGAAGGATGCGCTCTATGGAGTTGAGAAAGAAAGTGCGTCTCACTAGCTTCTTTCCTCTACTTCATAGACAGCAAAGGGGCTATGAAAGGCAGCACTGGCTTTTTGTTCTAGGACTTCTTCTTTACAAGCAGCTGCTGGATGTTTGGAAGGGGGTTTGGGATATGCAAAAATGAGAGGCTAAGATGGTAAGAGGGTAAGATGGAAGTCATCTGGCAAAAGCAGAGCTCACAAAAGGGCCAGCTGAGAAAGCTCTTGCTGCCTACAACTTCAACTGCACCCCTCAAAGCAGCAGCACACACGCTGCTCTCGGCACTTTCCTTCTCAGCTCTACGCACCATCCTAAGCCTTGCCTCTCCCACACTCAGGATCCAAAGACAACGGCACCAGGGACTGCTCACACACTAAAGGCACCAGGACAAAAGGCTCACCAGCTTGGCCTTTGCATTCCCGCTGACAGCTCCACAGCTTGAACCCAGAGAACTGCCTGCTGCCAACAGCCTTTCCAATCACTCTGAGCACCTCATGACAAGGAGTGTGGGGAATGAATCTCCAGCAGCCTCCTGCCCCAGGCTGTCCCCCGGGAGCAGCCCTGCTCCAGGCCGTGACTGCCACCTGCACAGCCAAAGGACCCAGAGCCGGTGTTACACACCACGGCTGTGCCTGGCACAGAGACACCAGTGGCCACACAAGTGGCCATGGCACTGTCCACACACAGTCCCTGCTGCTGCTCCCCCAGCCGCTGGCACCAACTCCCAGCCACCCACTCCTAAAGCCACGGGGCCCACTGGGACATTGCGGGGGCTCGTGGAAGCCAGCGGCCATTGTGACACAGCGGGGCTGCACAGAGCCCACGGTGCTTTGTGACCCGTGGCTCCCAGGAGAGCCTTTGTGATGCTGGGGAACTACAAGGAAGCCTGGCTCCTCTGTGACACCACCACAGAAGCTCAGGGGAGCCCTGGAGACCGTGCTGATGCTATGGAACCTGATGCAACCCTGCCTCCACTGTGACACCACAGAAGCTCAGGGAGCCCTGGAGACTGTGGTGATGCTATGGAACCTGATGCAACCCTGCCTCCACTGTGACACCACAGAACCTCTGGGAGCCCTGGAGACCGTGCTGATGCTATGGAACCTGATGCAACCCTGCCTCCACTGTGACACCACAGAAGCTCGGGGAGCTCTGCAGACCGTGGGGATGCTGGCGAAGCTGACGGAACCCTGGGCACCACAGTGACGCTATGGAACCTGGTGGAACCGAGGGGCCACAGTGACACTGTGGGGCCTTTTGGAAGCAACAGGACCCTGGTGGGAAGCCACGGGATGATTAATCCTGCACGAACCTGCTCCAGGTGGGCTCCTCTCTCCCAGCTTCCACAGGTGCTGCTAGGATCCCACTCCGGCACTGGCTTGGCACGGGCTCACGGCTTCCTTTGGCAATGGCTCTGCTCCAGGATGGCATGCTGCAGAGAATGCAGGTAGATTTTGTGCTCACTCCTGGCATGCAGCTGGACAATAAAGCCTGATCCAGCCCCCCCTCAGCATATGTCCGGCTCTGGCATTGGGGCGGGGCAACTTTGGGAGCAGCCCCAGCCCTGCTCCTGCTCCCGGCTGGGCACCCAGCTGCTGGGACACAGGTGTGTCCTGATGCCACCGTCTACTCCTTTGAGAAGGGGAGGACAGAGTGCATCAGGGAGTTTGGTGTGGCTTACATGCGGCAAGGAGAAGGTGCAGCCCCAAACTGGCTTTCACTTCTAGAACCTTTTGCTATTGCGGGAGCAGCTGCTGGAGCTTTTCAACCGAGCTGCAAGAGTGAAAAGTGTGATGGCATGTCTATCTGAGAAGGAAGGTTCGGTGCCGCAGCCTGTTGTGCACAATTTATATGCTGATAAGAGAAGGGGGTGCTTTTGGAACGTTTTCCTTCCTGACACTTCTGTCTCTGTGAGCTTTAGCTGCTTGGACTCAGGGATACCGAAGGTATGTGAAAGTGACTGGGATGCGAGAATCATGTTGCACAGGGAACAGGGAAGGTCAGCAAATGTTTCCTGTCCTGGCACATCTCTCAGTCTGAACTGCAGCTGCAGATGCTTCACTTCCGCCAAGGACTCTGCCACCTTGAGAGAAGGATGCGCTCTATGGAGTTGAGAAAGAAAGTGCGTCTCACTAGCTTCTTTCCTCTACTTCATAGACAGCAAAGGGGCTATGAAAGGCAGCACTGGCTTTTTGTTCTAGGACTTCTTCTTTACAAGCAGCTGCTGGATGTTTGGAAGGGGGTTTGGGATATGCAAAAATGAGAGGCTAAGATGGTAAGAGGGTAAGATGGAAGTCATCTGGCAAAAGCAGAGCTCACAAAAGGGCCAGCTGAGAAAGCTCTTGCTGCCTACAACTTCAACTGCACCCCTCAAAGCAGCAGCACACACGCTGCTCTCGGCACTTTCCTTCTCAGCTCTACGCACCATCCTAAGCCTTGCCTCTCCCACACTCAGGATCCAAAGACAACGGCACCAGGGACTGCTCACACACTAAAGGCACCAGGACAAAAGGCTCACCAGCTTGGCCTTTGCATTCCCGCTGACAGCTCCACAGCTTGAACCCAGAGAACTGCCTGCTGCCAACAGCCTTTCCAATCACTCTGAGCACCTCATGACAAGGAGTGTGGGGAATGAATCTCCAGCAGCCTCCTGCCCCAGGCTGTCCCCCGGGAGCAGCCCTGCTCCAGGCCGTGACTGCCACCTGCACAGCCAAAGGACCCAGAGCCGGTGTTACACAACCACGGCTGTGCCTGGCACAGAGACACCAGTGGCCACACAAGTGGCCATGGCACTGTCCACACACAGTCCCTGCTGCTGCTCCCCCAGCCGCTGGCACCAACTCCCAGCCACCCACTCCTAAAGCTACGGGGCCCACTGGGACACTGTGGGGGCTCGTGGAAGCCAGCGGCCATTGTGACACAGCGGGGCTGCACAGAGCCCACGGTGCTTTGTGACCCGTGGCTCCCAGGAGAGCCTTTGTGATGCTGGGGAACTACAAGGAAGCCTGGCTCCTCTGTGACACCACCACAGAAGCTCAGGGGAGCCCTGGAGACCGTGCTGATGCTATTGAACCTGATGCAACCCTGCCTCCTCTGTGACACCACAGAAGCTCTTGGAGCCCTGGAGACCGTGGTGATGCTATGGAACCTGATGCAACCCTGCCTCCTCTGTGACACCACAGAACCTCTGGGAGCCCTGGAGACCGTGCTGATGCTATGGAACCTGATGCAACCCTGCCTCCACTGTGACACCACAGAAGCTCAGGGAGCCCTGGAGACTGTGGTGATGCTATGGAACCTGATGCAACCCTGCCTCCACTGTGACACCACAGAACCTCTGGGAGCCCTGGAGACCGTGCTGATGCTATGGAACCTGATGCAACCCTGCCTCCACTGTGATACCACAGAAGCTCGGGGAGCTCTGCAGACCGTGGGGATGCTGGCGAAGCTGACGGAACCCTGGGCACCACAGTGACGCTATGGAACCTGGTGGAACCGAGGGGCCACAGTGACACTGTGGGGCCTTTTGGAAGCAACAGGACCCTGGTGGGAAGCCACGGGATGATTAATCCTGCACGAACCTGCTCCAGGTGGGCTCCTCTCTCCCGGCTTCCACAGGTGCTGCTAGGATCCCACTCCGGCACTGGCTTGGCACGGGCTCACGGCTTCCTTTGGCAATGGCTCTGCTCCAGGATGGCATGCTGCAGAGAATGCAGGTAGATTTTGTGCTCAATCCTGGCATGCAGCTGGACAATAAAGCCTGATCCAGCCCCCCCTCAGCATATGTCCGGCTCTGGCATTGGGGCGGGGCAACTTTGGGAGCAGCCCCAGCCCTGCTCCTGCTCCCGGCTGGGCACCCAGCTGCTGGGACACAGGTGTGTCCTGATGCCACCGTCTACTCCTTTGAGAAGGGGAGGACAGAGTGCATCAGGGAGTTTGGTGTGGCTTACATGCGGCAAGGAGAAGGTGCAGCCCCAAACTGGCTTTCACTTCTAGAACCTTTTGCTATTGCGGGAGCAGCTGCTGGAGCTTTTCAACCGAGCTGCAAGAGTGAAAAGTGTGATGGCATGTCTATCTGAGAAGGAAGGTTCGGTGCCGCAGCCTGTTGTGCACAATTTATATGCTGATAAGAGAAGGGGGTGCTTTTGCAACGTTTTCCTTCCTGACACTTCTGTCTCTGTGAGCTTTAGCTGCTTGGACTCAGGGATACCGAAGGTATGTGAAAGTGACTGGGATGCGAGAATCATGTTGCACAGGGAACAGGGAAGGTCAGCAAATGTTTCCTGTCCTGGCACATCTCTCAGTCTGAACTGCAGCTGCAGATGCTTCACTTCCGCCAAGGACTCTGCCACCTTGAGAGAAGGATGCGCTCTATGGAGTTGAGAAAGAAAGTGCGTCTCACTAGCTTCTTTCCTCTACTTCATAGACAGCAAAGGGGCTATGAAAGGCAGCACTGGCTTTTTGTTCTAGGACTTCTTCTTTACAAGCAGCTGCTGGATGTTTGGAAGGGGGTTTGGGATATGCAAAAATGAGAGGCTAAGATGGTAAGAGGGTAAGATGGAAGTCATCTGGCAAAAGCAGAGCTCACAAAAGGGCCAGCTGAGAAAGCTCTTGCTGCCTACAACTTCAACTGCACCCCTCAAAGCAGCAGCACACACGCTGCTCTCGGCACTTTCCTTCTCAGCTCTACGCACCATCCTAAGCCTTGCCTCTCCCACACTCAGGATCCAAAGACAACGGCACCAGGGACTGCTCACACACTAAAGGCACCAGGACAAAAGGCTCACCAGCTTGGCCTTTGCATTCCCGCTGACAGCTCCACAGCTTGAACCCAGAGAACTGCCTGCTGCCAACAGCCTTTCCAATCACTCTGAGCACCTCATGACAAGGAGTGTGGGGAATGAATCTCCAGCAGCCTCCTGCCCCAGGCTGTCCCCCGGGAGCAGCCCTGCTCCAGGCCGTGACTGCCACCTGCACAGCCAAAGGACCCAGAGCCGGTGTTACACACCACGGCTGTGCCTGGCACAGAGACACCAGTGGCCACACAAGTGGCCATGGCACTGTCCACACACAGTCCCTGCTGCTGCTCCCCCAGCCGCTGGCACCAACTCCCAGCCACCCACTCCTAAAGCTACGGGGCCCACTGGGACACTGCGGGGGCTCGTGGAAGCCAGCGGCCATTGTGACACAGCGGGGCTGCACAGAGCCCACGGTGCTTTGTGACCCGTGGCTCCCAGGAGAGCCTTTGTGATGCTGGGGAACTACAAGGAAGCCTGGCTCCTCTGTGACACCACCACAGAAGCTCAGGGGAGCCCTGGAGACCGTGGTGATGCTATGGAACCTGATGCAACCCTGCCTCCACTGTGACACCACAGAAGCTCAGGGAGCCCTGGAGACTGTGGTGATGCTATGGAACCTGATGCAACCCTGCCTCCACTGTGACACCACAGAACCTCTGGGAGCCCTGGAGACCGTGCTGATGCTATGGAACCTGATGCAACCCTGCCTCCACTGTGACACCACAGAAGCTCGGGGAGCTCTGCAGACCGTGGGGATGCTGGCGAAGCTGACGGAACCCTGGGCACCACAGTGACGCTATGGAACCTGGTGGAACCGAGGGGCCACAGTGACACTGTGGGGCCTTTTGGAAGCAACAGGACCCTGGTGGGAAGCCACGGGATGATTAATCCTGCACGAACCTGCTCCAGGTGGGCTCCTCTCTCCCGGCTTCCACAGGTGCTGCTAGGATCCCACTCCGGCACTGGCTTGGCACGGGCTCACGGCTTCCTTTGGCAATGGCTCTGCTCCAGGATGGCATGCTGCAGAGAATGCAGGTAGATTTTGTGCTCACTCCTGGCATGCAGCTGGACAATAAAGCCTGATCCAGCCCCCCCTCAGCATATGTCCGGCTCTGGCATTGGGGCGGGGCAACTTTGGGAGCAGCCCCAGCCCTGCTCCTGCTCCCGGCTGGGCACCCAGCTGCTGGGACACAGGTGTGTCCTGATGCCACCGTCTACTCCTTTGAGAAGGGGAGGACAGAGTGCATCAGGGAGTTTGGTGTGGCTTACATGCGGCAAGGAGAAGGTGCAGCCCCAAACTGGCTTTCACTTCTAGAACCTTTTGCTATTGCGGGAGCAGCTGCTGGAGCTTTTCAACCGAGCTGCAAGAGTGAAAAGTGTGATGGCATGTCTATCTGAGAAGGAAGGTTCGGTGCCGCAGCCTGTTGTGCACAATTTATATGCTGATAAGAGAAGGGGGTGCTTTTGGAACGTTTTCCTTCCTGACACTTCTGTCTCTGTGAGCTTTAGCTGCTTGGACTCAGGGATACCGAAGGTATGTGAAAGTGACTGGGATGCGAGAATCATGTTGCACAGGGAACAGGGAAGGTCAGCAAATGTTTCCTGTCCTGGCACATCTCTCAGTCTGAACTGCAGCTGCAGATGCTTCACTTCCGCCAAGGACTCTGCCACCTTGAGAGAAGGATGCGCTCTATGGAGTTGAGAAAGAAAGTGCGTCTCACTAGCTTCTTTCCTCTACTTCATAGACAGCAAAGGGGCTATGAAAGGCAGCACTGGCTTTTTGTTCTAGGACTTCTTCTTTACAAGCAGCTGCTGGATGTTTGGAAGGGGGTTTGGGATATGCAAAAATGAGAGGCTAAGATGGTAAGAGGGTAAGATGGAAGTCATCTGGCAAAAGCAGAGCTCACAAAAGGGCCAGCTGAGAAAGCTCTTGCTGCCTACAACTTCAACTGCACCCCTCAAAGCAGCAGCACACACGCTGCTCTCGGCACTTTCCTTCTCAGCTCTACGCACCATCCTAAGCCTTGCCTCTCCCACACTCAGGATCCAAAGACAACGGCACCAGGGACTGCTCACACACTAAAGGCACCAGGACAAAAGGCTCACCAGCTTGGCCTTTGCATTCCCGCTGACAGCTCCACAGCTTGAACCCAGAGAACTGCCTGCTGCCAACAGCCTTTCCAATCACTCTGAGCACCTCATGACAAGGAGTGTGGGGAATGAATCTCCAGCAGCCTCCTGCCCCAGGCTGTCCCCCGGGAGCAGCCCTGCTCCAGGCCGTGACTGCCACCTGCACAGCCAAAGGACCCAGAGCCGGTGTTACACACCACGGCTGTGCCTGGCACAGAGACACCAGTGGCCACACAAGTGGCCATGGCACTGTCCACACACAGTCCCTGCTGCTGCTCCCCCAGCCACTGGCACCAACTCCCAGCCACCCACTCCTAAAGCCACGGGGCCCACTGGGACACTGCGGGGGCTCGTGGAAGCCAGCGGCCATTGTGACACAGCGGGGCTGCACAGAGCCCACGGTGCTTTGTGACCCGTGGCTCCCAGGAGAGCCTTTGTGATGCTGGGGAACTACAAGGAAGCCTGGCTCCTCTGTGACACCACCACAGAAGCTCAGGGGAGCCCTGGAGACCGTGCTGATGCTATGGAACCTGATGCAACCCTGCCTCCACTGTGACACCACAGAAGCTCAGGGAGCCCTGGAGACTGTGGTGATGCTATGGAACCTGATGCAACCCTGCCTCCACTGTGACACCACAGAACCTCTGGGAGCCCTGGAGACCGTGCTGATGCTATGGAACCTGATGCAACCCTGCCTCCACTGTGACACCACAGAAGCTCGGGGACCTCTGCAGACCGTGGGGATGCTGGCGAAGCTGACGGAACCCTGGGCACCACAGTGACGCTATGGAACCTGGTGGAACCGAGGGGCCACAGTGACACTGTGGGGCCTTTTGGAAGCAACAGGACCCTGGTGGGAAGCCACGGGATGATTAATCCTGCACGAACCTGCTCCAGGTGGGCTCCTCTCTCCCGGCTTCCACAGGTGCTGCTAGGATCCCACTCCGGCACTGGCTTGGCACGGGCTCACGGCTTCCTTTGGCAATGGCTCTGCTCCAGGATGGCATGCTGCAGAGAATGCAGGTAGATTTTGTGCTCACTCCTGGCATGCAGCTGGACAATAAAGCCTGATCCAGCCCCCCCTCAGCATATGTCCGGCTCTGGCATTGGGGCGGGGCAACTTTGGGAGCAGCCCCAGCCCTGCTCCTGCTCCCGGCTGGGCACCCAGCTGCTGGGACACAGGTGTGTCCTGATGCCACCGTCTACTCCTTTGAGAAGGGGAGGACAGAGTGCATCAGGGAGTTTGGTGTGGCTTACATGCGGCAAGGAGAAGGTGCAGCCCCAAACTGGCTTTCACTTCTAGAACCTTTTGCTATTGCGGGAGCAGCTGCTGGAGCTTTTCAACCGAGCTGCAAGAGTGAAAAGTGTGATGGCATGTCTATCTGAGAAGGAAGGTTCGGTGCCGCAGCCTGTTGTGCACAATTTATATGCTGATAAGAGAAGGGGGTGCTTTTGGAACGTTTTCCTTCCTGACACTTCTGTCTCTGTGAGCTTTAGCTGCTTGGACTCAGGGATACCGAAGGTATGTGAAAGTGACTGGGATGCGAGAATCATGTTGCACAGGGAACAGGGAAGGTCAGCAAATGTTTCCTGTCCTGGCACATCTCTCAGTCTGAACTGCAGCTGCAGATGCTTCACTTCCGCCAAGGACTCTGCCACCTTGAGAGAAGGATGCGCTCTATGGAGTTGAGAAAGAAAGTGCGTCTCACTAGCTTCTTTCCTCTACTTCATAGACAGCAAAGGGGCTATGAAAGGCAGCACTGGCTTTTTGTTCTAGGACTTCTTCTTTACAAGCAGCTGCTGGATGTTTGGAAGGGGGTTTGGGATATGCAAAAATGAGAGGCTAAGATGGTAAGAGGGTAAGATGGAAGTCATCTGGCAAAAGCAGAGCTCACAAAAGGGCCAGCTGAGAAAGCTCTTGCTGCCTACAACTTCAACTGCACCCCTCAAAGCAGCAGCACACACGCTGCTCTCGGCACTTTCCTTCTCAGCTCTACGCACCATCCTAAGCCTTGCCTCTCCCACACTCAGGATCCAAAGACAACGGCACCAGGGACTGCTCACACACTAAAGGCACCAGGACAAAAGGCTCACCAGCTTGGCCTTTGCATTCCCGCTGACAGCTCCACAGCTTGAACCCAGAGAACTGCCTGCTGCCAACAGCCTTTCCAATCACTCTGAGCACCTCATGACAAGGAGTGTGGGGAATGAATCTCCAGCAGCCTCCTGCCCCAGGCTGTCCCCCGGGAGCAGCCCTGCTCCAGGCCGTGACTGCCACCTGCACAGCCAAAGGACCCAGAGCCGGTGTTACACACCACGGCTGTGCCTGGCACAGAGACACCAGTGGCCACACAAGTGGCCATGGCACTGTCCACACACAGTCCCTGCTGCTGCTCCCCCAGCCGCTGGCACCAACTCCCAGCCACCCACTCCTAAAGCTACGGGGCCCACTGGGACACTGCGGGGGCTCGTGGAAGCCAGCGGCCATTGTGACACAGCGGGGCTGCACAGAGCCCACGGTGCTTTGTGACCCGTGGCTCCCAGGAGAGCCTTTGTGATGCTGGGGAACTACAAGGAAGCCTGGCTCCTCTGTGACACCACCACAGAAGCTCAGGGGAGCCCTGGAGGCCGTGGTGATGCTATGGAACCTGATGCAACCCTGCCTCCACTGTGACACCACAGAAGCTCAGGGACCTCTGCAGACCGTGGGGATGCTGGCGAAGCTGACGGAACCCTGGGCACCACAGTGACGCTATGGAACCTGGTGGAACCGAGGGGCCACAGTGACACTGTGGGGCCTTTTGGAAGCAACAGGACCCTGGTGGGAAGCCACGGGATGATTAATCCTGCACGAACCTGCTCCAGGTGGGCTCCTCTCTCCCGGCTTCCACAGGTGCTGCTAGGATCCCACTCCGGCACTGGCTTGGCACGGGCTCACGGCTTCCTTTGGCAATGGCTCTGCTCCAGGATGGCATGCTGCAGAGAATGCAGGTAGATTTTGTGCTCACTCCTGGCATGCAGCTGGACAATAAAGCCTGATCCAGCCCCCCCTCAGCATATGTCCGGCTCTGGCATTGGGGCGGGGCAACTTTGGGAGCAGCCCCAGCCCTGCTCCTGCTCCCGGCTGGGCACCCAGCTGCTGGGACACAGGTGTGTCCTGATGCCACCGTCTACTCCTTTGAGAAGGGGAGGACAGAGTGCATCAGGGAGTTTGGTGTGGCTTACATGCGGCAAGGAGAAGGTGCAGCCCCAAACTGGCTTTCACTTCTAGAACCTTTTGCTATTGCGGGAGCAGCTGCTGGAGCTTTTCAACCGAGCTGCAAGAGTGAAAAGTGTGATGGCATGTCTATCTGAGAAGGAAGGTTCGGTGCCGCAGCCTGTTGTGCACAATTTATATGCTGATAAGAGAAGGGGGTGCTTTTGCAACGTTTTCCTTCCTGACACTTCTGTCTCTGTGAGCTTTAGCTGCTTGGACTCAGGGATACCGAAGGTATGTGAAAGTGACTGGGATGCGAGAATCATGTTGCACAGGGAACAGGGAAGGTCAGCAAATGTTTCCTGTCCTGGCACATCTCTCAGTCTGAACTGCAGCTGCAGATGCTTCACTTCCGCCAAGGACTCTGCCACCTTGAGAGAAGGATGCGCTCTATGGAGTTGAGAAAGAAAGTGCGTCTCACTAGCTTCTTTCCTCTACTTCATAGACAGCAAAGGGGCTATGAAAGGCAGCACTGGCTTTTTGTTCTAGGACTTCTTCTTTACAAGCAGCTGCTGGATGTTTGGAAGGGGGTTTGGGATATGCAAAAATGAGAGGCTAAGATGGTAAGAGGGTAAGATGGAAGTCATCTGGCAAAAGCAGAGCTCACAAAAGGGCCAGCTGAGAAAGCTCTTGCTGCCTACAACTTCAACTGCACCCCTCAAAGCAGCAGCACACACGCTGCTCTCGGCACTTTCCTTCTCAGCTCTACGCACCATCCTAAGCCTTGCCTCTCCCACACTCAGGATCCAAAGACAACGGCACCAGGGACTGCTCACACACTAAAGGCACCAGGACAAAAGGCTCACCAGCTTGGCCTTTGCATTCCCGCTGACAGCTCCACAGCTTGAACCCAGAGAACTGCCTGCTGCCAACAGCCTTTCCAATCACTCTGAGCACCTCATGACAAGGAGCTGCAGCGTGTGGGGAATGAATCTCCAGCAGCCTCCTGCCCCAGGCTGTCCCCCGGGAGCAGCCCTGCTCCAGGCCGTGACTGCCACCTGCACAGCCAAAGGACCCAGAGCCGGTGTTACACACCACGGCTGTGCCTGGCACAGAGACACCAGTGGCCACACAAGTGGCCATGGCACTGTCCACACACAGTCCCTGCTGCTGCTCCCCCAGCCGCTGGCACCAACTCCCAGCCACCCACTCCTAAAGCCACGGGGCCCACTGGGACACTGCGGGGGCTCGTGGAAGCCAGCGGCCATTGTGACACAGCGGGGCTGCACAGAGCCCACGGTGCTTTGTGACCCGTGGCTCCCAGGAGAGCCTTTGTGATGCTGGGGAACTACAAGGAAGCCTGGCTCCTCTGTGACACCACCACAGAAGCTCAGGGGAGCCCTGGAGACCGTGCTGATGCTATTGAACCTGATGCAACCCTGCCTCCTCTGTGACACCACAGAAGCTCTTGGAGCCCTGGAGACCGTGGTGATGCTATGGAACCTGATGCAACCCTGCCTCCTCTGTGACACCACAGAACCTCTGGGAGCCCTGGAGACCGTGCTGATGCTATGGAACCTGATGCAACCCTGCCTCCACTGTGACACCACAGAAGCTCAGGGAGCCCTGGAGACTGTGGTGATGCTATGGAACCTGATGCAACCCTGCCTCCACTGTGACACCACAGAACCTCTGGGAGCCCTGGAGACCGTGCTGATGCTATGGAACCTGATGCAACCCTGCCTCCACTGTGACACCACAGAAGCTCGGGGAGCTCTGCAGACCGTGGGGATGCTGGCGAAGCTGACGGAACCCTGGGCACCACAGTGACGCTATGGAACCTGGTGGAACCGAGGGGCCACAGTGACACTGTGGGGCCTTTTGGAAGCAACAGGACCCTGGTGGGAAGCCACGGGATGATTAATCCTGCACGAACCTGCTCCAGGTGGGCTCCTCTCTCCCGGCTTCCACAGGTGCTGCTAGGATCCCACTCCGGCACTGGCTTGGCACGGGCTCACGGCTTCCTTTGGCAATGGCTCTGCTCCAGGATGGCATGCTGCAGAGAATGCAGGTAGATTTTGTGCTCACTCCTGGCATGCAGCTGGACAATAAAGCCTGATCCAGCCCCCCCTCAGCATATGTCCGGCTCTGGCATTGGGGCGGGGCAACTTTGGGAGCAGCCCCAGCCCTGCTCCTGCTCCCGGCTGGGCACCCAGCTGCTGGGACACAGGTGTGTCCTGATGCCACCGTCTACTCCTTTGAGAAGGGGAGGACAGAGTGCATCAGGGAGTTTGGTGTGGCTTACATGCGGCAAGGAGAAGGTGCAGCCCCAAACTGGCTTTCACTTCTAGAACCTTTTGCTATTGCGGGAGCAGCTGCTGGAGCTTTTCAACCGAGCTGCAAGAGTGAAAAGTGTGATGGCATGTCTATCTGAGAAGGAAGGTTCGGTGCCGCAGCCTGTTGTGCACAATTTATATGCTGATAAGAGAAGGGGGTGCTTTTGCAACGTTTTCCTTCCTGACACTTCTGTCTCTGTGAGCTTTAGCTGCTTGGACTCAGGGATACCGAAGGTATGTGAAAGTGACTGGGATGCGAGAATCATGTTGCACAGGGAACAGGGAAGGTCAGCAAATGTTTCCTGTCCTGGCACATCTCTCAGTCTGAACTGCAGCTGCAGATGCTTCACTTCCGCCAAGGACTCTGCCACCTTGAGAGAAGGATGCGCTCTATGGAGTTGAGAAAGAAAGTGCGTCTCACTAGCTTCTTTCCTCTACTTCATAGACAGCAAAGGGGCTATGAAAGGCAGCACTGGCTTTTTGTTCTAGGACTTCTTCTTTACAAGCAGCTGCTGGATGTTTGGAAGGGGGTTTGGGATATGCAAAAATGAGAGGCTAAGATGGTAAGAGGGTAAGATGGAAGTCATCTGGCAAAAGCAGAGCTCACAAAAGGGCCAGCTGAGAAAGCTCTTGCTGCCTACAACTTCAACTGCACCCCTCAAAGCAGCAGCACACACGCTGCTCTCGGCACTTTCCTTCTCAGCTCTACGCACCATCCTAAGCCTTGCCTCTCCCACACTCAGGATCCAAAGACAACGGCACCAGGGACTGCTCACACACTAAAGGCACCAGGACAAAAGGCTCACCAGCTTGGCCTTTGCATTCCCGCTGACAGCTCCACAGCTTGAACCCAGAGAACTGCCTGCTGCCAACAGCCTTTCCAATCACTCTGAGCACCTCATGACAAGGAGCTGCAGCGTGTGGGGAATGAATCTCCAGCAGCCTCCTGCCCCAGGCTGTCCCCCGGGAGCAGCCCTGCTCCAGGCCGTGACTGCCACCTGCACAGCCAAAGGACCCAGAGCCGGTGTTACACACCACGGCTGTGCCTGGCACAGAGACACCAGTGGCCACACAAGTGGCCATGGCACTGTCCACACACAGTCCCTGCTGCTGCTCCCCCAGCCGCTGGCACCAACTCCCAGCCACCCACTCCTAAAGCCACGGGGCCCACTGGGACACTGCGGGGGCTCGTGGAAGCCAGCGGCCATTGTGACACAGCGGGGCTGCACAGAGCCCACGGTGCTTTGTGACCCGTGGCTCCCAGGAGAGCCTTTGTGATGCTGGGGAACTACAAGGAAGCCTGGCTCCTCTGTGACACCACCACAGAAGCTCAGGGGAGCCCTGGAGACCGTGCTGATGCTATTGAACCTGATGCAACCCTGCCTCCTCTGTGACACCACAGAAGCTCTTGGAGCCCTGGAGACCGTGGTGATGCTATGGAACCTGATGCAACCCTGCCTCCTCTGTGACACCACAGAACCTCTGGGAGCCCTGGAGACCGTGCTGATGCTATGGAACCTGATGCAACCCTGCCTCCACTGTGACACCACAGAAGCTCAGGGAGCCCTGGAGACTGTGGTGATGCTATGGAACCTGATGCAACCCTGCCTCCACTGTGACACCACAGAACCTCTGGGAGCCCTGGAGACCGTGCTGATGCTATGGAACCTGATGCAACCCTGCCTCCACTGTGACACCACAGAAGCTCGGGGAGCTCTGCAGACCGTGGGGATGCTGGCGAAGCTGACGGAACCCTGGGCACCACAGTGACGCTATGGAACCTGGTGGAACCGAGGGGCCACAGTGACACTGTGGGGCCTTTTGGAAGCAACAGGACCCTGGTGGGAAGCCACGGGATGATTAATCCTGCACGAACCTGCTCCAGGTGGGCTCCTCTCTCCCGGCTTCCACAGGTGCTGCTAGGATCCCACTCCGGCACTGGCTTGGCACGGGCTCACGGCTTCCTTTGGCAATGGCTCTGCTCCAGGATGGCATGCTGCAGAGAATGCAGGTAGATTTTGTGCTCACTCCTGGCATGCAGCTGGACAATAAAGCCTGATCCAGCCCCCCCTCAGCATATGTCCGGCTCTGGCATTGGGGCGGGGCAACTTTGGGAGCAGCCCCAGCCCTGCTCCTGCTCCCGGCTGGGCACCCAGCTGCTGGGACACAGGTGTGTCCTGATGCCACCGTCTACTCCTTTGAGAAGGGGAGGACAGAGTGCATCAGGGAGTTTGGTGTGGCTTACATGCGGCAAGGAGAAGGTGCAGCCCCAAACTGGCTTTCACTTCTAGAACCTTTTGCTATTGCGGGAGCAGCTGCTGGAGCTTTTCAACCGAGCTGCAAGAGTGAAAAGTGTGATGGCATGTCTATCTGAGAAGGAAGGTTCGGTGCCGCAGCCTGTTGTGCACAATTTATATGCTGATAAGAGAAGGGGGTGCTTTTGGAACGTTTTCCTTCCTGACACTTCTGTCTCTGTGAGCTTTAGCTGCTTGGACTCAGGGATACCGAAGGTATGTGAAAGTGACTGGGATGCGAGAATCATGTTGCACAGGGAACAGGGAAGGTCAGCAAATGTTTCCTGTCCTGGCACATCTCTCAGTCTGAACTGCAGCTGCAGATGCTTCACTTCCGCCAAGGACTCTGCCACCTTGAGAGAAGGATGCGCTCTATGGAGTTGAGAAAGAAAGTGCGTCTCACTAGCTTCTTTCCTCTACTTCATAGACAGCAAAGGGGCTATGAAAGGCAGCACTGGCTTTTTGTTCTAGGACTTCTTCTTTACAAGCAGCTGCTGGATGTTTGGAAGGGGGTTTGGGATATGCAAAAATGAGAGGCTAAGATGGTAAGAGGGTAAGATGGAAGTCATCTGGCAAAAGCAGAGCTCACAAAAGGGCCAGCTGAGAAAGCTCTTGCTGCCTACAACTTCAACTGCACCCCTCAAAGCAGCAGCACACACGCTGCTCTCGGCACTTTCCTTCTCAGCTCTACGCACCATCCTAAGCCTTGCCTCTCCCACACTCAGGATCCAAAGACAACGGCACCAGGGACTGCTCACACACTAAAGGCACCAGGACAAAAGGCTCACCAGCTTGGCCTTTGCATTCCCGCTGACAGCTCCACAGCTTGAACCCAGAGAACTGCCTGCTGCCAACAGCCTTTCCAATCACTCTGAGCACCTCATGACAAGGAGTGTGGGGAATGAATCTCCAGCAGCCTCCTGCCCCAGGCTGTCCCCCGGGAGCAGCCCTGCTCCAGGCCGTGACTGCCACCTGCACAGCCAAAGGACCCAGAGCCGGTGTTACACACCACGGCTGTGCCTGGCACAGAGACACCAGTGGCCACACAAGTGGCCATGGCACTGTCCACACACAGTCCCTGCTGCTGCTCCCCCAGCCGCTGGCACCAACTCCCAGCCACCCACTCCTAAAGCCACGGGGCCCACTGGGACACTGCGGGGGCTCGTGGAAGCCAGCGGCCATTGTGACACAGCGGGGCTGCACAGAGCCCACGGTGCTTTGTGACCCGTGGCTCCCAGGAGAGCCTTTGTGATGCTGGGGAACTACAAGGAAGCCTGGCTCCTCTGTGACACCACCACAGAAGCTCAGGGGAGCCCTGGAGACCGTGCTGATGCTATTGAACCTGATGCAACCCTGCCTCCTCTGTGACACCACAGAACCTCTGGGAGCCCTGGAGACCGTGGTGATGCTATGGAACCTGATGCAACCCTGCCTCCTCTGTGACACCACAGAACCTCTGGGAGCCCTGGAGACCGTGCTGATGCTATGGAACCTGATGCAACCCTGCCTCCACTGTGACACCACAGAAGCTCAGGGAGCCCTGGAGACTGTGGTGATGCTATGGAACCTGATGCAACCCTGCCTCCACTGTGACACCACAGAACCTCTGGGAGCCCTGGAGACCGTGCTGATGCTATGGAACCTGATGCAACCCTGCCTCCACTGTGACACCACAGAAGCTCGGGGACCTCTGCAGACCGTGGGGATGCTGGCGAAGCTGACGGAACCCTGGGCACCACAGTGACGCTATGGAACCTGGTGGAACCGAGGGGCCACAGTGACACTGTGGGGCCTTTTGGAAGCAACAGGACCCTGGTGGGAAGCCACGGGATGATTAATCCTGCACGAACCTGCTCCAGGTGGGCTCCTCTCTCCCGGCTTCCACAGGTGCTGCTAGGATCCCACTCCGGCACTGGCTTGGCACGGGCTCACGGCTTCCTTTGGCAATGGCTCTGCTCCAGGATGGCATGCTGCAGAGAATGCAGGTAGATTTTGTGCTCACTCCTGGCATGCAGCTGGACAATAAAGCCTGATCCAGCCCCCCCTCAGCATATGTCCGGCTCTGGCATTGGGGCGGGGCAACTTTGGGAGCAGCCCCAGCCCTGCTCCTGCTCCCGGCTGGGCACCCAGCTGCTGGGACACAGGTGTGTCCTGATGCCACCGTCTACTCCTTTGAGAAGGGGAGGACAGAGTGCATCAGGGAGTTTGGTGTGGCTTACATGCGGCAAGGAGAAGGTGCAGCCCCAAACTGGCTTTCACTTCTAGAACCTTTTGCTATTGCGGGAGCAGCTGCTGGAGCTTTTCAACCGAGCTGCAAGAGTGAAAAGTGTGATGGCATGTCTATCTGAGAAGGAAGGTTCGGTGCCGCAGCCTGTTGTGCACAATTTATATGCTGATAAGAGAAGGGGGTGCTTTTGGAACATTTTCCTTCCTGACACTTCTGTCTCTGTGAGCTTTAGCTGCTTGGACTCAGGGATACCGAAGGTGTGTGAAAGTGACTGGGATGCGAGAATCATGTTGCACAGGGAACAGGGAAGGTCAGCAAATGTTTCCTGTCCTGGCACATCTCTCAGTCTGAACTGCAGCTGCAGATGCTTCACTTCCGCCAAGGACTCTGCCACCTTGAGAGAAGGATGCGCTCTATGGAGTTGAGAAAGAAAGTGCGTCTCACTAGCTTCTTTCCTCTACTTCATAGACAGCAAAGGGGCTATGAAAGGCAGCACTGGCTTTTTGTTCTAGGACTTCTTCTTTACAAGCAGCTGCTGGATGTTTGGAAGGGGGTTTGGGATATGCAAAAATGAGAGGCTAAGATGGTAAGAGGGTAAGATGGAAGTCATCTGGCAAAAGCAGAGCTCACAAAAGGGCCAGCTGAGAAAGCTCTTGCTGCCTACAACTTCAACTGCACCCCTCAAAGCAGCAGCACACACGCTGCTCTCGGCACTTTCCTTCTCAGCTCTACGCACCATCCTAAGCCTTGCCTCTCCCACACTCAGGATCCAAAGACAACGGCACCAGGGACTGCTCACACACTAAAGGCACCAGGACAAAAGGCTCACCAGCTTGGCCTTTGCATTCCCGCTGACAGCTCCACAGCTTGAACCCAGAGAACTGCCTGCTGCCAACAGCCTTTCCAATCACTCTGAGCACCTCATGACAAGGAGTGTGGGGAATGAATCTCCAGCAGCCTCCTGCCCCAGGCTGTCCCCCGGGAGCAGCCCTGCTCCAGGCCGTGACTGCCACCTGCACAGCCAAAGGACCCAGAGCCGGTGTTACACACCACGGCTGTGCCTGGCACAGAGACACCAGTGGCCACACAAGTGGCCATGGCACTGTCCACACACAGTCCCTGCTGCTGCTCCCCCAGCCGCTGGCACCAACTCCCAGCCACCCACTCCTAAAGCCACGGGGCCCACTGGGACACTGCGGGGGCTCGTGGAAGCCAGCGGCCATTGTGACACAGCGGGGCTGCACAGAGCCCACGGTGCTTTGTGACCCGTGGCTCCCAGGAGAGCCTTTGTGATGCTGGGGAACTACAAGGAAGCCTGGCTCCTCTGTGACACCACCACAGAAGCTCAGGGGAGCCCTGGAGACCGTGCTGATGCTATTGAACCTGATGCAACCCTGCCTCCTCTGTGACACCACAGAAGCTCTTGGAGCCCTGGAGACCGTGGTGATGCTATGGAACCTGATGCAACCCTGCCTCCTCTGTGACACCACAGAACCTCTGGGAGCCCTGGAGACCGTGCTGATGCTATGGAACCTGATGCAACCCTGCCTCCACTGTGACACCACAGAAGCTCAGGGAGCCCTGGAGACTGTGGTGATGCTATGGAACCTGATGCAACCCTGCCTCCACTGTGACACCACAGAACCTCTGGGAGCCCTGGAGACCGTGCTGATGCTATGGAACCTGATGCAACCCTGCCTCCACTGTGACACCACAGAAGCTCGGGGAGCTCTGCAGACCGTGGGGATGCTGGCGAAGCTGACGGAACCCTGGGCACCACAGTGACGCTATGGAACCTGGTGGAACCGAGGGGCCACAGTGACACTGTGGGGCCTTTTGGAAGCAACAGGACCCTGGTGGGAAGCCACGGGATGATTAATCCTGCACGAACCTGCTCCAGGTGGGCTCCTCTCTCCCGGCTTCCACAGGTGCTGCTAGGATCCCACTCCGGCACTGGCTTGGCACGGGCTCACGGCTTCCTTTGGCAATGGCTCTGCTCCAGGATGGCATGCTGCAGAGAATGCAGGTAGATTTTGTGCTCACTCCTGGCATGCAGCTGGACAATAAAGCCTGATCCAGCCCCCCCTCAGCATATGTCCGGCTCTGGCATTGGGGCGGGGCAACTTTGGGAGCAGCCCCAGCCCTGCTCCTGCTCCCGGCTGGGCACCCAGCTGCTGGGACACAGGTGTGTCCTGATGCCACCGTCTACTCCTTTGAGAAGGGGAGGACAGAGTGCATCAGGGAGTTTGGTGTGGCTTACATGCGGCAAGGAGAAGGTGCAGCCCCAAACTGGCTTTCACTTCTAGAACCTTTTGCTATTGCGGGAGCAGCTGCTGGAGCTTTTCAACCGAGCTGCAAGAGTGAAAAGTGTGATGGCATGTCTATCTGAGAAGGAAGGTTCGGTGCCGCAGCCTGTTGTGCACAATTTATATGCTGATAAGAGAAGGGGGTGCTTTTGCAACGTTTTCCTTCCTGACACTTCTGTCTCTGTGAGCTTTAGCTGCTTGGACTCAGGGATACCGAAGGTATGTGAAAGTGACTGGGATGCGAGAATCATGTTGCACAGGGAACAGGGAAGGTCAGCAAATGTTTCCTGTCCTGGCACATCTCTCAGTCTGAACTGCAGCTGCAGATGCTTCACTTCCGCCAAGGACTCTGCCACCTTGAGAGAAGGATGCGCTCTATGGAGTTGAGAAAGAAAGTGCGTCTCACTAGCTTCTTTCCTCTACTTCATAGACAGCAAAGGGGCTATGAAAGGCAGCACTGGCTTTTTGTTCTAGGACTTCTTCTTTACAAGCAGCTGCTGGATGTTTGGAAGGGGGTTTGGGATATGCAAAAATGAGAGGCTAAGATGGTAAGAGGGTAAGATGGAAGTCATCTGGCAAAAGCAGAGCTCACAAAAGGGCCAGCTGAGAAAGCTCTTGCTGCCTACAACTTCAACTGCACCCCTCAAAGCAGCAGCACACACGCTGCTCTCGGCACTTTCCTTCTCAGCTCTACGCACCATCCTAAGCCTTGCCTCTCCCACACTCAGGATCCAAAGACAACGGCACCAGGGACTGCTCACACACTAAAGGCACCAGGACAAAAGGCTCACCAGCTTGGCCTTTGCATTCCCGCTGACAGCTCCACAGCTTGAACCCAGAGAACTGCCTGCTGCCAACAGCCTTTCCAATCACTCTGAGCACCTCATGACAAGGAGTGTGGGGAATGAATCTCCAGCAGCCTCCTGCCCCAGGCTGTCCCCCGGGAGCAGCCCTGCTCCAGGCCGTGACTGCCACCTGCACAGCCAAAGGACCCAGAGCCGGTGTTACACACCACGGCTGTGCCTGGCACAGAGACACCAGTGGCCACACAAGTGGCCATGGCACTGTCCACACACAGTCCCTGCTGCTGCTCCCCCAGCCGCTGGCACCAACTCCCAGCCACCCACTCCTAAAGCCACGGGGCCCACTGGGACACTGCGGGGGCTCGTGGAAGCCAGCGGCCATTGTGACACAGCGGGGCTGCACAGAGCCCACGGTGCTTTGTGACCCGTGGCTCCCAGGAGAGCCTTTGTGATGCTGGGGAACTACAAGGAAGCCTGGCTCCTCTGTGACACCACCACAGAAGCTCAGGGGAGCCCTGGAGACCGTGCTGATGCTATTGAACCTGATGCAACCCTGCCTCCTCTGTGACACCACAGAAGCTCTTGGAGCCCTGGAGACCGTGGTGATGCTATGGAACCTGATGCAACCCTGCCTCCTCTGTGACACCACAGAACCTCTGGGAGCCCTGGAGACCGTGCTGATGCTATGGAACCTGATGCAACCCTGCCTCCACTGTGACACCACAGAAGCTCAGGGAGCCCTGGAGACTGTGGTGATGCTATGGAACCTGATGCAACCCTGCCTCCACTGTGACACCACAGAACCTCTGGGAGCCCTGGAGACCGTGCTGATGCTATGGAACCTGATGCAACCCTGCCTCCACTGTGACACCACAGAAGCTCGGGGAGCTCTGCAGACCGTGGGGATGCTGGCGAAGCTGACGGAACCCTGGGCACCACAGTGACGCTATGGAACCTGGTGGAACCGAGGGGCCACAGTGACACTGTGGGGCCTTTTGGAAGCAACAGGACCCTGGTGGGAAGCCACGGGATGATTAATCCTGCACGAACCTGCTCCAGGTGGGCTCCTCTCTCCCGGCTTCCACAGGTGCTGCTAGGATCCCACTCCGGCACTGGCTTGGCACGGGCTCACGGCTTCCTTTGGCAATGGCTCTGCTCCAGGATGGCATGCTGCAGAGAATGCAGGTAGATTTTGTGCTCACTCCTGGCATGCAGCTGGACAATAAAGCCTGATCCAGCCCCCCCTCAGCATATGTCCGGCTCTGGCATTGGGGCGGGGCAACTTTGGGAGCAGCCCCAGCCCTGCTCCTGCTCCCGGCTGGGCACCCAGCTGCTGGGACACAGGTGTGTCCTGATGCCACCGTCTACTCCTTTGAGAAGGGGAGGACAGAGTGCATCAGGGAGTTTGGTGTGGCTTACATGCGGCAAGGAGAAGGTGCAGCCCCAAACTGGCTTTCACTTCTAGAACCTTTTGCTATTGCGGGAGCAGCTGCTGGAGCTTTTCAACCGAGCTGCAAGAGTGAAAAGTGTGATGGCATGTCTATCTGAGAAGGAAGGTTCGGTGCCGCAGCCTGTTGTGCACAATTTATATGCTGATAAGAGAAGGGGGTGCTTTTGGAACGTTTTCCTTCCTGACACTTCTGTCTCTGTGAGCTTTAGCTGCTTGGACTCAGGGATACCGAAGGTATGTGAAAGTGACTGGGATGCGAGAATCATGTTGCACAGGGAACAGGGAAGGTCAGCAAATGTTTCCTGTCCTGGCACATCTCTCAGTCTGAACTGCAGCTGCAGATGCTTCACTTCCGCCAAGGACTCTGCCACCTTGAGAGAAGGATGCGCTCTATGGAGTTGAGAAAGAAAGTGCGTCTCACTAGCTTCTTTCCTCTACTTCATAGACAGCAAAGGGGCTATGAAAGGCAGCACTGGCTTTTTGTTCTAGGACTTCTTCTTTACAAGCAGCTGCTGGATGTTTGGAAGGGGGTTTGGGATATGCAAAAATGAGAGGCTAAGATGGTAAGAGGGTAAGATGGAAGTCATCTGGCAAAAGCAGAGCTCACAAAAGGGCCAGCTGAGAAAGCTCTTGCTGCCTACAACTTCAACTGCACCCCTCAAAGCAGCAGCACACACGCTGCTCTCGGCACTTTCCTTCTCAGCTCTACGCACCATCCTAAGCCTTGCCTCTCCCACACTCAGGATCCAAAGACAACGGCACCAGGGACTGCTCACACACTAAAGGCACCAGGACAAAAGGCTCACCAGCTTGGCCTTTGCATTCCCGCTGACAGCTCCACAGCTTGAACCCAGAGAACTGCCTGCTGCCAACAGCCTTTCCAATCACTCTGAGCACCTCATGACAAGGAGTGTGGGGAATGAATCTCCAGCAGCCTCCTGCCCCAGGCTGTCCCCCGGGAGCAGCCCTGCTCCAGGCCGTGACTGCCACCTGCACAGCCAAAGGACCCAGAGCCGGTGTTACACACCACGGCTGTGCCTGGCACAGAGACACCAGTGGCCACACAAGTGGCCATGGCACTGTCCACACACAGTCCCTGCTGCTGCTCCCCCAGCCGCTGGCACCAACTCCCAGCCACCCACTCCTAAAGCCACGGGGCCCACTGGGACACTGCGGGGGCTCGTGGAAGCCAGCGGCCATTGTGACACAGCGGGGCTGCACAGAGCCCACGGTGCTTTGTGACCCGTGGCTCCCAGGAGAGCCTTTGTGATGCTGGGGAACTACAAGGAAGCCTGGCTCCTCTGTGACACCACCACAGAAGCTCAGGGGAGCCCTGGAGACCGTGCTGATGCTATGGAACCTGATGCAACCCTGCCTCCACTGTGACACCACAGAAGCTCAGGGAGCCCTGGAGACTGTGGTGATGCTATGGAACCTGATGCAACCCTGCCTCCACTGTGACACCACAGAACCTCTGGGAGCCCTGGAGACCGTGGTGATGCTATGGAACCTGATGCAACCCTGCCTCCACTGTGACACCACAGAAGCTCAGGGAGCCCTGGAGACTGTGGTGATGCTATGGAACCTGATGCAACCCTGCCTCCACTGTGACACCACAGAACCTCTGGGAGCCCTGGAGACCGTGCTGATGCTATGGAACCTGATGCAACCCTGCCTCCACTGTGACACCACAGAAGCTCGGGGAGCTCTGCAGACCGTGGGGATGCTGGCGAAGCTGACGGAACCCTGGGCACCACAGTGACGCTATGGAACCTGGTGGAACCGAGGGGCCACAGTGACACTGTGGGGCCTTTTGGAAGCAACAGGACCCTGGTGGGAAGCCACGGGATGATTAATCCTGCACGAACCTGCTCCAGGTGGGCTCCTCTCTCCCGGCTTCCACAGGTGCTGCTAGGATCCCACTCCGGCACTGGCTTGGCACGGGCTCACGGCTTCCTTTGGCAATGGCTCTGCTCCAGGATGGCATGCTGCAGAGAATGCAGGTAGATTTTGTGCTCACTCCTGGCATGCAGCTGGACAATAAAGCCTGATCCAGCCCCCCCTCAGCATATGTCCGGCTCTGGCATTGGGGCGGGGCAACTTTGGGAGCAGCCCCAGCCCTGCTCCTGCTCCCGGCTGGGCACCCAGCTGCTGGGACACAGGTGTGTCCTGATGCCACCGTCTACTCCTTTGAGAAGGGGAGGACAGAGTGCATCAGGGAGTTTGGTGTGGCTTACATGCGGCAAGGAGAAGGTGCAGCCCCAAACTGGCTTTCACTTCTAGAACCTTTTGCTATTGCGGGAGCAGCTGCTGGAGCTTTTCAACCGAGCTGCAAGAGTGAAAAGTGTGATGGCATGTCTATCTGAGAAGGAAGGTTCGGTGCCGCAGCCTGTTGTGCACAATTTATATGCTGATAAGAGAAGGGGGTGCTTTTGCAACGTTTTCCTTCCTGACACTTCTGTCTCTGTGAGCTTTAGCTGCTTGGACTCAGGGATACCGAAGGTATGTGAAAGTGACTGGGATGCGAGAATCATGTTGCACAGGGAACAGGGAAGGTCAGCAAATGTTTCCTGTCCTGGCACATCTCTCAGTCTGAACTGCAGCTGCAGATGCTTCACTTCCGCCAAGGACTCTGCCACCTTGAGAGAAGGATGCGCTCTATGGAGTTGAGAAAGAAAGTGCGTCTCACTAGCTTCTTTCCTCTACTTCATAGACAGCAAAGGGGCTATGAAAGGCAGCACTGGCTTTTTGTTCTAGGACTTCTTCTTTACAAGCAGCTGCTGGATGTTTGGAAGGGGGTTTGGGATATGCAAAAATGAGAGGCTAAGATGGTAAGAGGGTAAGATGGAAGTCATCTGGCAAAAGCAGAGCTCACAAAAGGGCCAGCTGAGAAAGCTCTTGCTGCCTACAACTTCAACTGCACCCCTCAAAGCAGCAGCACACACGCTGCTCTCGGCACTTTCCTTCTCAGCTCTACGCACCATCCTAAGCCTTGCCTCTCCCACACTCAGGATCCAAAGACAACGGCACCAGGGACTGCTCACACACTAAAGGCACCAGGACAAAAGGCTCACCAGCTTGGCCTTTGCATTCCCGCTGACAGCTCCACAGCTTGAACCCAGAGAACTGCCTGCTGCCAACAGCCTTTCCAATCACTCTGAGCACCTCATGACAAGGAGTGTGGGGAATGAATCTCCAGCAGCCTCCTGCCCCAGGCTGTCCCCCGGGAGCAGCCCTGCTCCAGGCCGTGACTGCCACCTGCACAGCCAAAGGACCCAGAGCCGGTGTTACACACCACGGCTGTGCCTGGCACAGAGACACCAGTGGCCACACAAGTGGCCATGGCACTGTCCACACACAGTCCCTGCTGCTGCTCCCCCAGCCGCTGGCACCAACTCCCAGCCACCCACTCCTAAAGCCACGGGGCCCACTGGGACACTGCGGGGGCTCGTGGAAGCCAGCGGCCATTGTGACACAGCGGGGCTGCACAGAGCCCACGGTGCTTTGTGACCCGTGGCTCCCAGGAGAGCCTTTGTGATGCTGGGGAACTACAAGGAAGCCTGGCTCCTCTGTGACACCACCACAGAAGCTCAGGGGAGCCCTGGAGACCGTGCTGATGCTATTGAACCTGATGCAACCCTGCCTCCTCTGTGACACCACAGAACCTCTGGGAGCCCTGGAGACCGTGGTGATGCTATGGAACCTGATGCAACCCTGCCTCCTCTGTGACACCACAGAACCTCTGGGAGCCCTGGAGACCGTGCTGATGCTATGGAACCTGATGCAACCCTGCCTCCACTGTGACACCACAGAAGCTCAGGGAGCCCTGGAGACTGTGGTGATGCTATGGAACCTGATGCAACCCTGCCTCCACTGTGACACCACAGAACCTCTGGGAGCCCTGGAGACCGTGCTGATGCTATGGAACCTGATGCAACCCTGCCTCCACTGTGACACCACAGAAGCTCGGGGAGCTCTGCAGACCGTGGGGATGCTGGCGAAGCTGACGGAACCCTGGGCACCACAGTGACGCTATGGAACCTGGTGGAACCGAGGGGCCACAGTGACACTGTGGGGCCTTTTGGAAGCAACAGGACCCTGGTGGGAAGCCACGGGATGATTAATCCTGCACGAACCTGCTCCAGGTGGGCTCCTCTCTCCCGGCTTCCACAGGTGCTGCTAGGATCCCACTCCGGCACTGGCTTGGCACGGGCTCACGGCTTCCTTTGGCAATGGCTCTGCTCCAGGATGGCATGCTGCAGAGAATGCAGGTAGATTTTGTGCTCACTCCTGGCATGCAGCTGGACAATAAAGCCTGATCCAGCCCCCCCTCAGCATATGTCCGGCTCTGGCATTGGGGCGGGGCAACTTTGGGAGCAGCCCCAGCCCTGCTCCTGCTCCCGGCTGGGCACCCAGCTGCTGGGACACAGGTGTGTCCTGATGCCACCGTCTACTCCTTTGAGAAGGGGAGGACAGAGTGCATCAGGGAGTTTGGTGTGGCTTACATGCGGCAAGGAGAAGGTGCAGCCCCAAACTGGCTTTCACTTCTAGAACCTTTTGCTATTGCGGGAGCAGCTGCTGGAGCTTTTCAACCGAGCTGCAAGAGTGAAAAGTGTGATGGCATGTCTATCTGAGAAGGAAGGTTCGGTGCCGCAGCCTGTTGTGCACAATTTATATGCTGATAAGAGAAGGGGGTGCTTTTGCAACGTTTTCCTTCCTGACACTTCTGTCTCTGTGAGCTTTAGCTGCTTGGACTCAGGGATACCGAAGGTATGTGAAAGTGACTGGGATGCGAGAATCATGTTGCACAGGGAACAGGGAAGGTCAGCAAATGTTTCCTGTCCTGGCACATCTCTCAGTCTGAACTGCAGCTGCAGATGCTTCACTTCCGCCAAGGACTCTGCCACCTTGAGAGAAGGATGCGCTCTATGGAGTTGAGAAAGAAAGTGCGTCTCACTAGCTTCTTTCCTCTACTTCATAGACAGCAAAGGGGCTATGAAAGGCAGCACTGGCTTTTTGTTCTAGGACTTCTTCTTTACAAGCAGCTGCTGGATGTTTGGAAGGGGGTTTGGGATATGCAAAAATGAGAGGCTAAGATGGTAAGAGGGTAAGATGGAAGTCATCTGGCAAAAGCAGAGCTCACAAAAGGGCCAGCTGAGAAAGCTCTTGCTGCCTACAACTTCAACTGCACCCCTCAAAGCAGCAGCACACACGCTGCTCTCGGCACTTTCCTTCTCAGCTCTACGCACCATCCTAAGCCTTGCCTCTCCCACACTCAGGATCCAAAGACAACGGCACCAGGGACTGCTCACACACTAAAGGCACCAGGACAAAAGGCTCACCAGCTTGGCCTTTGCATTCCCGCTGACAGCTCCACAGCTTGAACCCAGAGAACTGCCTGCTGCCAACAGCCTTTCCAATCACTCTGAGCACCTCATGACAAGGAGCTGCAGCGTGTGGGGAATGAATCTCCAGCAGCCTCCTGCCCCAGGCTGTCCCCCGGGAGCAGCCCTGCTCCAGGCCGTGACTGCCACCTGCACAGCCAAAGGACCCAGAGCCGGTGTTACACACCACGGCTGTGCCTGGCACAGAGACACCAGTGGCCACACAAGTGGCCATGGCACTGTCCACACACAGTCCCTGCTGCTGCTCCCCCAGCCGCTGGCACCAACTCCCAGCCACCCACTCCTAAAGCCACGGGGCCCACTGGGACACTGCGGGGGCTCGTGGAAGCCAGCGGCCATTGTGACACAGCGGGGCTGCACAGAGCCCACGGTGCTTTGTGACCCGTGGCTCCCAGGAGAGCCTTTGTGATGCTGGGGAACTACAAGGAAGCCTGCCTCCTCTGTGACACCACCACAGAAGCTCAGGGGAGCCCTGGAGACCGTGCTGATGCTATTGAACCTGATGCAACCCTGCCTCCTCTGTGACACCACAGAAGCTCTTGGAGCCCTGGAGACCGTGGTGATGCTATGGAACCTGATGCAACCCTGCCTCCTCTGTGACACCACAGAACCTCTGGGAGCCCTGGAGACCGTGCTGATGCTATGGAACCTGATGCAACCCTGCCTCCACTGTGACACCACAGAAGCTCAGGGAGCCCTGGAGACTGTGGTGATGCTATGGAACCTGATGCAACCCTGCCTCCACTGTGACACCACAGAACCTCTGGGAGCCCTGGAGACCGTGCTGATGCTATGGAACCTGATGCAACCCTGCCTCCACTGTGACACCACAGAAGCTCGGGGAGCTCTGCAGACCGTGGGGATGCTGGCGAAGCTGACGGAACCCTGGGCACCACAGTGACGCTATGGAACCTGGTGGAACCGAGGGGCCACAGTGACACTGTGGGGCCTTTTGGAAGCAACAGGACCCTGGTGGGAAGCCACGGGATGATTAATCCTGCACGAACCTGCTCCAGGTGGGCTCCTCTCTCCCGGCTTCCACAGGTGCTGCTAGGATCCCACTCCGTCACTGGCTTGGCACGGGCTCACGGCTTCCTTTGGCAATGGCTCTGCTCCAGGATGGCATGCTGCAGAGAATGCAGGTAGATTTTGTGCTCAATCCTGGCATGCAGCTGGACAATAAAGCCTGATCCAGCCCCCCCTCAGCATATGTCCGGCTCTGGCATTGGGGCGGGGCAACTTTGGGAGCAGCCCCAGCCCTGCTCCTGCTCCCGGCTGGGCACCCAGCTGCTGGGACACAGGTGTGTCCTGATGCCACCGTCTACTCCTTTGAGAAGGGGAGGACAGAGTGCATCAGGGAGTTTGGTGTGGCTTACATGCGGCAAGGAGAAGGTGCAGCCCCAAACTGGCTTTCACTTCTAGAACCTTTTGCTATTGCGGGAGCAGCTGCTGGAGCTTTTCAACCGAGCTGCAAGAGTGAAAAGTGTGATGGCATGTCTATCTGAGAAGGAAGGTTCGGTGCCGCAGCCTGTTGTGCACAATTTATATGCTGATAAGAGAAGGGGGTGCTTTTGCAACGTTTTCCTTCCTGACACTTCTGTCTCTGTGAGCTTTAGCTGCTTGGACTCAGGGATACCGAAGGTATGTGAAAGTGACTGGGATGCGAGAATCATGTTGCACAGGGAACAGGGAAGGTCAGCAAATGTTTCCTGTCCTGGCACATCTCTCAGTCTGAACTGCAGCTGCAGATGCTTCACTTCCGCCAAGGACTCTGCCACCTTGAGAGAAGGATGCGCTCTATGGAGTTGAGAAAGAAAGTGCGTCTCACTAGCTTCTTTCCTCTACTTCATAGACAGCAAAGGGGCTATGAAAGGCAGCACTGGCTTTTTGTTCTAGGACTTCTTCTTTACAAGCAGCTGCTGGATGTTTGGAAGGGGGTTTGGGATATGCAAAAATGAGAGGCTAAGATGGTAAGAGGGTAAGATGGAAGTCATCTGGCAAAAGCAGAGCTCACAAAAGGGCCAGCTGAGAAAGCTCTTGCTGCCTACAACTTCAACTGCACCCCTCAAAGCAGCAGCACACACGCTGCTCTCGGCACTTTCCTTCTCAGCTCTACGCACCATCCTAAGCCTTGCCTCTCCCACACTCAGGATCCAAAGACAACGGCACCAGGGACTGCTCACACACTAAAGGCACCAGGACAAAAGGCTCACCAGCTTGGCCTTTGCATTCCCGCTGACAGCTCCACAGCTTGAACCCAGAGAACTGCCTGCTGCCAACAGCCTTTCCAATCACTCTGAGCACCTCATGACAAGGAGTGTGGGGAATGAATCTCCAGCAGCCTCCTGCCCCAGGCTGTCCCCCGGGAGCAGCCCTGCTCCAGGCCGTGACTGCCACCTGCACAGCCAAAGGACCCAGAGCCGGTGTTACACACCACGGCTGTGCCTGGCACAGAGACACCAGTGGCCACACAAGTGGCCATGGCACTGTCCACACACAGTCCCTGCTGCTGCTCCCCCAGCCGCTGGCACCAACTCCCAGCCACCCACTCCTAAAGCCACGGGGCCCACTGGGACATTGCGGGGGCTCGTGGAAGCCAGCGGCCATTGTGACACAGCGGGGCTGCACAGAGCCCACGGTGCTTTGTGACCCGTGGCTCCCAGGAGAGCCTTTGTGATGCTGGGGAACTACAAGGAAGCCTGGCTCCTCTGTGACACCACCACAGAAGCTCAGGGGAGCCCTGGAGACCGTGCTGATGCTATGGAACCTGATGCAACCCTGCCTCCACTGTGACACCACAGAAGCTCAGGGAGCCCTGGAGACTGTGGTGATGCTATGGAACCTGATGCAACCCTGCCTCCACTGTGACACCACAGAACCTCTGGGAGCCCTGGAGACCGTGCTGATGCTATGGAACCTGATGCAACCCTGCCTCCACTGTGACACCACAGAAGCTCGGGGAGCTCTGCAGACCGTGGGGATGCTGGCGAAGCTGACGGAACCCTGGGCACCACAGTGACGCTATGGAACCTGGTGGAACCGAGGGGCCACAGTGACACTGTGGGGCCTTTTGGAAGCAACAGGACCCTGGTGGGAAGCCACGGGATGATTAATCCTGCACGAACCTGCTCCAGGTGGGCTCCTCTCTCCCAGCTTCCACAGGTGCTGCTAGGATCCCACTCCGGCACTGGCTTGGCACGGGCTCACGGCTTCCTTTGGCAATGGCTCTGCTCCAGGATGGCATGCTGCAGAGAATGCAGGTAGATTTTGTGCTCACTCCTGGCATGCAGCTGGACAATAAAGCCTGATCCAGCCCCCCCTCAGCATATGTCCGGCTCTGGCATTGGGGCGGGGCAACTTTGGGAGCAGCCCCAGCCCTGCTCCTGCTCCCGGCTGGGCACCCAGCTGCTGGGACACAGGTGTGTCCTGATGCCACCGTCTACTCCTTTGAGAAGGGGAGGACAGAGTGCATCAGGGAGTTTGGTGTGGCTTACATGCGGCAAGGAGAAGGTGCAGCCCCAAACTGGCTTTCACTTCTAGAACCTTTTGCTATTGCGGGAGCAGCTGCTGGAGCTTTTCAACCGAGCTGCAAGAGTGAAAAGTGTGATGGCATGTCTATCTGAGAAGGAAGGTTCGGTGCCGCAGCCTGTTGTGCACAATTTATATGCTGATAAGAGAAGGGGGTGCTTTTGGAACGTTTTCCTTCCTGACACTTCTGTCTCTGTGAGCTTTAGCTGCTTGGACTCAGGGATACCGAAGGTATGTGAAAGTGACTGGGATGCGAGAATCATGTTGCACAGGGAACAGGGAAGGTCAGCAAATGTTTCCTGTCCTGGCACATCTCTCAGTCTGAACTGCAGCTGCAGATGCTTCACTTCCGCCAAGGACTCTGCCACCTTGAGAGAAGGATGCGCTCTATGGAGTTGAGAAAGAAAGTGCGTCTCACTAGCTTCTTTCCTCTACTTCATAGACAGCAAAGGGGCTATGAAAGGCAGCACTGGCTTTTTGTTCTAGGACTTCTTCTTTACAAGCAGCTGCTGGATGTTTGGAAGGGGGTTTGGGATATGCAAAAATGAGAGGCTAAGATGGTAAGAGGGTAAGATGGAAGTCATCTGGCAAAAGCAGAGCTCACAAAAGGGCCAGCTGAGAAAGCTCTTGCTGCCTACAACTTCAACTGCACCCCTCAAAGCAGCAGCACACACGCTGCTCTCGGCACTTTCCTTCTCAGCTCTACGCACCATCCTAAGCCTTGCCTCTCCCACACTCAGGATCCAAAGACAACGGCACCAGGGACTGCTCACACACTAAAGGCACCAGGACAAAAGGCTCACCAGCTTGGCCTTTGCATTCCCGCTGACAGCTCCACAGCTTGAACCCAGAGAACTGCCTGCTGCCAACAGCCTTTCCAATCACTCTGAGCACCTCATGACAAGGAGTGTGGGGAATGAATCTCCAGCAGCCTCCTGCCCCAGGCTGTCCCCCGGGAGCAGCCCTGCTCCAGGCCGTGACTGCCACCTGCACAGCCAAAGGACCCAGAGCCGGTGTTACACAACCACGGCTGTGCCTGGCACAGAGACACCAGTGGCCACACAAGTGGCCATGGCACTGTCCACACACAGTCCCTGCTGCTGCTCCCCCAGCCGCTGGCACCAACTCCCAGCCACCCACTCCTAAAGCTACGGGGCCCACTGGGACACTGTGGGGGCTCGTGGAAGCCAGCGGCCATTGTGACACAGCGGGGCTGCACAGAGCCCACGGTGCTTTGTGACCCGTGGCTCCCAGGAGAGCCTTTGTGATGCTGGGGAACTACAAGGAAGCCTGGCTCCTCTGTGACACCACCACAGAAGCTCAGGGGAGCCCTGGAGACCGTGCTGATGCTATTGAACCTGATGCAACCCTGCCTCCTCTGTGACACCACAGAAGCTCTTGGAGCCCTGGAGACCGTGGTGATGCTATGGAACCTGATGCAACCCTGCCTCCTCTGTGACACCACAGAACCTCTGGGAGCCCTGGAGACCGTGCTGATGCTATGGAACCTGATGCAACCCTGCCTCCACTGTGACACCACAGAAGCTCAGGGAGCCCTGGAGACTGTGGTGATGCTATGGAACCTGATGCAACCCTGCCTCCACTGTGACACCACAGAACCTCTGGGAGCCCTGGAGACCGTGCTGATGCTATGGAACCTGATGCAACCCTGCCTCCACTGTGATACCACAGAAGCTCGGGGAGCTCTGCAGACCGTGGGGATGCTGGCGAAGCTGACGGAACCCTGGGCACCACAGTGACGCTATGGAACCTGGTGGAACCGAGGGGCCACAGTGACACTGTGGGGCCTTTTGGAAGCAACAGGACCCTGGTGGGAAGCCACGGGATGATTAATCCTGCACGAACCTGCTCCAGGTGGGCTCCTCTCTCCCGGCTTCCACAGGTGCTGCTAGGATCCCACTCCGGCACTGGCTTGGCACGGGCTCACGGCTTCCTTTGGCAATGGCTCTGCTCCAGGATGGCATGCTGCAGAGAATGCAGGTAGATTTTGTGCTCAATCCTGGCATGCAGCTGGACAATAAAGCCTGATCCAGCCCCCCCTCAGCATATGTCCGGCTCTGGCATTGGGGCGGGGCAACTTTGGGAGCAGCCCCAGCCCTGCTCCTGCTCCCGGCTGGGCACCCAGCTGCTGGGACACAGGTGTGTCCTGATGCCACCGTCTACTCCTTTGAGAAGGGGAGGACAGAGTGCATCAGGGAGTTTGGTGTGGCTTACATGCGGCAAGGAGAAGGTGCAGCCCCAAACTGGCTTTCACTTCTAGAACCTTTTGCTATTGCGGGAGCAGCTGCTGGAGCTTTTCAACCGAGCTGCAAGAGTGAAAAGTGTGATGGCATGTCTATCTGAGAAGGAAGGTTCGGTGCCGCAGCCTGTTGTGCACAATTTATATGCTGATAAGAGAAGGGGGTGCTTTTGCAACGTTTTCCTTCCTGACACTTCTGTCTCTGTGAGCTTTAGCTGCTTGGACTCAGGGATACCGAAGGTATGTGAAAGTGACTGGGATGCGAGAATCATGTTGCACAGGGAACAGGGAAGGTCAGCAAATGTTTCCTGTCCTGGCACATCTCTCAGTCTGAACTGCAGCTGCAGATGCTTCACTTCCGCCAAGGACTCTGCCACCTTGAGAGAAGGATGCGCTCTATGGAGTTGAGAAAGAAAGTGCGTCTCACTAGCTTCTTTCCTCTACTTCATAGACAGCAAAGGGGCTATGAAAGGCAGCACTGGCTTTTTGTTCTAGGACTTCTTCTTTACAAGCAGCTGCTGGATGTTTGGAAGGGGGTTTGGGATATGCAAAAATGAGAGGCTAAGATGGTAAGAGGGTAAGATGGAAGTCATCTGGCAAAAGCAGAGCTCACAAAAGGGCCAGCTGAGAAAGCTCTTGCTGCCTACAACTTCAACTGCACCCCTCAAAGCAGCAGCACACACGCTGCTCTCGGCACTTTCCTTCTCAGCTCTACGCACCATCCTAAGCCTTGCCTCTCCCACACTCAGGATCCAAAGACAACGGCACCAGGGACTGCTCACACACTAAAGGCACCAGGACAAAAGGCTCACCAGCTTGGCCTTTGCATTCCCGCTGACAGCTCCACAGCTTGAACCCAGAGAACTGCCTGCTGCCAACAGCCTTTCCAATCACTCTGAGCACCTCATGACAAGGAGTGTGGGGAATGAATCTCCAGCAGCCTCCTGCCCCAGGCTGTCCCCCGGGAGCAGCCCTGCTCCAGGCCGTGACTGCCACCTGCACAGCCAAAGGACCCAGAGCCGGTGTTACACACCACGGCTGTGCCTGGCACAGAGACACCAGTGGCCACACAAGTGGCCATGGCACTGTCCACACACAGTCCCTGCTGCTGCTCCCCCAGCCGCTGGCACCAACTCCCAGCCACCCACTCCTAAAGCTACGGGGCCCACTGGGACACTGCGGGGGCTCGTGGAAGCCAGCGGCCATTGTGACACAGCGGGGCTGCACAGAGCCCACGGTGCTTTGTGACCCGTGGCTCCCAGGAGAGCCTTTGTGATGCTGGGGAACTACAAGGAAGCCTGGCTCCTCTGTGACACCACCACAGAAGCTCAGGGGAGCCCTGGAGACCGTGGTGATGCTATGGAACCTGATGCAACCCTGCCTCCACTGTGACACCACAGAAGCTCAGGGAGCCCTGGAGACTGTGGTGATGCTATGGAACCTGATGCAACCCTGCCTCCACTGTGACACCACAGAACCTCTGGGAGCCCTGGAGACCGTGCTGATGCTATGGAACCTGATGCAACCCTGCCTCCACTGTGACACCACAGAAGCTCGGGGAGCTCTGCAGACCGTGGGGATGCTGGCGAAGCTGACGGAACCCTGGGCACCACAGTGACGCTATGGAACCTGGTGGAACCGAGGGGCCACAGTGACACTGTGGGGCCTTTTGGAAGCAACAGGACCCTGGTGGGAAGCCACGGGATGATTAATCCTGCACGAACCTGCTCCAGGTGGGCTCCTCTCTCCCGGCTTCCACAGGTGCTGCTAGGATCCCACTCCGGCACTGGCTTGGCACGGGCTCACGGCTTCCTTTGGCAATGGCTCTGCTCCAGGATGGCATGCTGCAGAGAATGCAGGTAGATTTTGTGCTCACTCCTGGCATGCAGCTGGACAATAAAGCCTGATCCAGCCCCCCCTCAGCATATGTCCGGCTCTGGCATTGGGGCGGGGCAACTTTGGGAGCAGCCCCAGCCCTGCTCCTGCTCCCGGCTGGGCACCCAGCTGCTGGGACACAGGTGTGTCCTGATGCCACCGTCTACTCCTTTGAGAAGGGGAGGACAGAGTGCATCAGGGAGTTTGGTGTGGCTTACATGCGGCAAGGAGAAGGTGCAGCCCCAAACTGGCTTTCACTTCTAGAACCTTTTGCTATTGCGGGAGCAGCTGCTGGAGCTTTTCAACCGAGCTGCAAGAGTGAAAAGTGTGATGGCATGTCTATCTGAGAAGGAAGGTTCGGTGCCGCAGCCTGTTGTGCACAATTTATATGCTGATAAGAGAAGGGGGTGCTTTTGGAACGTTTTCCTTCCTGACACTTCTGTCTCTGTGAGCTTTAGCTGCTTGGACTCAGGGATACCGAAGGTATGTGAAAGTGACTGGGATGCGAGAATCATGTTGCACAGGGAACAGGGAAGGTCAGCAAATGTTTCCTGTCCTGGCACATCTCTCAGTCTGAACTGCAGCTGCAGATGCTTCACTTCCGCCAAGGACTCTGCCACCTTGAGAGAAGGATGCGCTCTATGGAGTTGAGAAAGAAAGTGCGTCTCACTAGCTTCTTTCCTCTACTTCATAGACAGCAAAGGGGCTATGAAAGGCAGCACTGGCTTTTTGTTCTAGGACTTCTTCTTTACAAGCAGCTGCTGGATGTTTGGAAGGGGGTTTGGGATATGCAAAAATGAGAGGCTAAGATGGTAAGAGGGTAAGATGGAAGTCATCTGGCAAAAGCAGAGCTCACAAAAGGGCCAGCTGAGAAAGCTCTTGCTGCCTACAACTTCAACTGCACCCCTCAAAGCAGCAGCACACACGCTGCTCTCGGCACTTTCCTTCTCAGCTCTACGCACCATCCTAAGCCTTGCCTCTCCCACACTCAGGATCCAAAGACAACGGCACCAGGGACTGCTCACACACTAAAGGCACCAGGACAAAAGGCTCACCAGCTTGGCCTTTGCATTCCCGCTGACAGCTCCACAGCTTGAACCCAGAGAACTGCCTGCTGCCAACAGCCTTTCCAATCACTCTGAGCACCTCATGACAAGGAGTGTGGGGAATGAATCTCCAGCAGCCTCCTGCCCCAGGCTGTCCCCCGGGAGCAGCCCTGCTCCAGGCCGTGACTGCCACCTGCACAGCCAAAGGACCCAGAGCCGGTGTTACACACCACGGCTGTGCCTGGCACAGAGACACCAGTGGCCACACAAGTGGCCATGGCACTGTCCACACACAGTCCCTGCTGCTGCTCCCCCAGCCACTGGCACCAACTCCCAGCCACCCACTCCTAAAGCCACGGGGCCCACTGGGACACTGCGGGGGCTCGTGGAAGCCAGCGGCCATTGTGACACAGCGGGGCTGCACAGAGCCCACGGTGCTTTGTGACCCGTGGCTCCCAGGAGAGCCTTTGTGATGCTGGGGAACTACAAGGAAGCCTGGCTCCTCTGTGACACCACCACAGAAGCTCAGGGGAGCCCTGGAGACCGTGCTGATGCTATGGAACCTGATGCAACCCTGCCTCCACTGTGACACCACAGAAGCTCAGGGAGCCCTGGAGACTGTGGTGATGCTATGGAACCTGATGCAACCCTGCCTCCACTGTGACACCACAGAACCTCTGGGAGCCCTGGAGACCGTGCTGATGCTATGGAACCTGATGCAACCCTGCCTCCACTGTGACACCACAGAAGCTCGGGGACCTCTGCAGACCGTGGGGATGCTGGCGAAGCTGACGGAACCCTGGGCACCACAGTGACGCTATGGAACCTGGTGGAACCGAGGGGCCACAGTGACACTGTGGGGCCTTTTGGAAGCAACAGGACCCTGGTGGGAAGCCACGGGATGATTAATCCTGCACGAACCTGCTCCAGGTGGGCTCCTCTCTCCCGGCTTCCACAGGTGCTGCTAGGATCCCACTCCGGCACTGGCTTGGCACGGGCTCACGGCTTCCTTTGGCAATGGCTCTGCTCCAGGATGGCATGCTGCAGAGAATGCAGGTAGATTTTGTGCTCACTCCTGGCATGCAGCTGGACAATAAAGCCTGATCCAGCCCCCCCTCAGCATATGTCCGGCTCTGGCATTGGGGCGGGGCAACTTTGGGAGCAGCCCCAGCCCTGCTCCTGCTCCCGGCTGGGCACCCAGCTGCTGGGACACAGGTGTGTCCTGATGCCACCGTCTACTCCTTTGAGAAGGGGAGGACAGAGTGCATCAGGGAGTTTGGTGTGGCTTACATGCGGCAAGGAGAAGGTGCAGCCCCAAACTGGCTTTCACTTCTAGAACCTTTTGCTATTGCGGGAGCAGCTGCTGGAGCTTTTCAACCGAGCTGCAAGAGTGAAAAGTGTGATGGCATGTCTATCTGAGAAGGAAGGTTCGGTGCCGCAGCCTGTTGTGCACAATTTATATGCTGATAAGAGAAGGGGGTGCTTTTGGAACGTTTTCCTTCCTGACACTTCTGTCTCTGTGAGCTTTAGCTGCTTGGACTCAGGGATACCGAAGGTATGTGAAAGTGACTGGGATGCGAGAATCATGTTGCACAGGGAACAGGGAAGGTCAGCAAATGTTTCCTGTCCTGGCACATCTCTCAGTCTGAACTGCAGCTGCAGATGCTTCACTTCCGCCAAGGACTCTGCCACCTTGAGAGAAGGATGCGCTCTATGGAGTTGAGAAAGAAAGTGCGTCTCACTAGCTTCTTTCCTCTACTTCATAGACAGCAAAGGGGCTATGAAAGGCAGCACTGGCTTTTTGTTCTAGGACTTCTTCTTTACAAGCAGCTGCTGGATGTTTGGAAGGGGGTTTGGGATATGCAAAAATGAGAGGCTAAGATGGTAAGAGGGTAAGATGGAAGTCATCTGGCAAAAGCAGAGCTCACAAAAGGGCCAGCTGAGAAAGCTCTTGCTGCCTACAACTTCAACTGCACCCCTCAAAGCAGCAGCACACACGCTGCTCTCGGCACTTTCCTTCTCAGCTCTACGCACCATCCTAAGCCTTGCCTCTCCCACACTCAGGATCCAAAGACAACGGCACCAGGGACTGCTCACACACTAAAGGCACCAGGACAAAAGGCTCACCAGCTTGGCCTTTGCATTCCCGCTGACAGCTCCACAGCTTGAACCCAGAGAACTGCCTGCTGCCAACAGCCTTTCCAATCACTCTGAGCACCTCATGACAAGGAGTGTGGGGAATGAATCTCCAGCAGCCTCCTGCCCCAGGCTGTCCCCCGGGAGCAGCCCTGCTCCAGGCCGTGACTGCCACCTGCACAGCCAAAGGACCCAGAGCCGGTGTTACACACCACGGCTGTGCCTGGCACAGAGACACCAGTGGCCACACAAGTGGCCATGGCACTGTCCACACACAGTCCCTGCTGCTGCTCCCCCAGCCGCTGGCACCAACTCCCAGCCACCCACTCCTAAAGCTACGGGGCCCACTGGGACACTGCGGGGGCTCGTGGAAGCCAGCGGCCATTGTGACACAGCGGGGCTGCACAGAGCCCACGGTGCTTTGTGACCCGTGGCTCCCAGGAGAGCCTTTGTGATGCTGGGGAACTACAAGGAAGCCTGGCTCCTCTGTGACACCACCACAGAAGCTCAGGGGAGCCCTGGAGGCCGTGGTGATGCTATGGAACCTGATGCAACCCTGCCTCCACTGTGACACCACAGAAGCTCAGGGACCTCTGCAGACCGTGGGGATGCTGGCGAAGCTGACGGAACCCTGGGCACCACAGTGACGCTATGGAACCTGGTGGAACCGAGGGGCCACAGTGACACTGTGGGGCCTTTTGGAAGCAACAGGACCCTGGTGGGAAGCCACGGGATGATTAATCCTGCACGAACCTGCTCCAGGTGGGCTCCTCTCTCCCGGCTTCCACAGGTGCTGCTAGGATCCCACTCCGGCACTGGCTTGGCACGGGCTCACGGCTTCCTTTGGCAATGGCTCTGCTCCAGGATGGCATGCTGCAGAGAATGCAGGTAGATTTTGTGCTCACTCCTGGCATGCAGCTGGACAATAAAGCCTGATCCAGCCCCCCCTCAGCATATGTCCGGCTCTGGCATTGGGGCGGGGCAACTTTGGGAGCAGCCCCAGCCCTGCTCCTGCTCCCGGCTGGGCACCCAGCTGCTGGGACACAGGTGTGTCCTGATGCCACCGTCTACTCCTTTGAGAAGGGGAGGACAGAGTGCATCAGGGAGTTTGGTGTGGCTTACATGCGGCAAGGAGAAGGTGCAGCCCCAAACTGGCTTTCACTTCTAGAACCTTTTGCTATTGCGGGAGCAGCTGCTGGAGCTTTTCAACCGAGCTGCAAGAGTGAAAAGTGTGATGGCATGTCTATCTGAGAAGGAAGGTTCGGTGCCGCAGCCTGTTGTGCACAATTTATATGCTGATAAGAGAAGGGGGTGCTTTTGCAACGTTTTCCTTCCTGACACTTCTGTCTCTGTGAGCTTTAGCTGCTTGGACTCAGGGATACCGAAGGTATGTGAAAGTGACTGGGATGCGAGAATCATGTTGCACAGGGAACAGGGAAGGTCAGCAAATGTTTCCTGTCCTGGCACATCTCTCAGTCTGAACTGCAGCTGCAGATGCTTCACTTCCGCCAAGGACTCTGCCACCTTGAGAGAAGGATGCGCTCTATGGAGTTGAGAAAGAAAGTGCGTCTCACTAGCTTCTTTCCTCTACTTCATAGACAGCAAAGGGGCTATGAAAGGCAGCACTGGCTTTTTGTTCTAGGACTTCTTCTTTACAAGCAGCTGCTGGATGTTTGGAAGGGGGTTTGGGATATGCAAAAATGAGAGGCTAAGATGGTAAGAGGGTAAGATGGAAGTCATCTGGCAAAAGCAGAGCTCACAAAAGGGCCAGCTGAGAAAGCTCTTGCTGCCTACAACTTCAACTGCACCCCTCAAAGCAGCAGCACACACGCTGCTCTCGGCACTTTCCTTCTCAGCTCTACGCACCATCCTAAGCCTTGCCTCTCCCACACTCAGGATCCAAAGACAACGGCACCAGGGACTGCTCACACACTAAAGGCACCAGGACAAAAGGCTCACCAGCTTGGCCTTTGCATTCCCGCTGACAGCTCCACAGCTTGAACCCAGAGAACTGCCTGCTGCCAACAGCCTTTCCAATCACTCTGAGCACCTCATGACAAGGAGCTGCAGCGTGTGGGGAATGAATCTCCAGCAGCCTCCTGCCCCAGGCTGTCCCCCGGGAGCAGCCCTGCTCCAGGCCGTGACTGCCACCTGCACAGCCAAAGGACCCAGAGCCGGTGTTACACACCACGGCTGTGCCTGGCACAGAGACACCAGTGGCCACACAAGTGGCCATGGCACTGTCCACACACAGTCCCTGCTGCTGCTCCCCCAGCCGCTGGCACCAACTCCCAGCCACCCACTCCTAAAGCCACGGGGCCCACTGGGACACTGCGGGGGCTCGTGGAAGCCAGCGGCCATTGTGACACAGCGGGGCTGCACAGAGCCCACGGTGCTTTGTGACCCGTGGCTCCCAGGAGAGCCTTTGTGATGCTGGGGAACTACAAGGAAGCCTGGCTCCTCTGTGACACCACCACAGAAGCTCAGGGGAGCCCTGGAGACCGTGCTGATGCTATTGAACCTGATGCAACCCTGCCTCCTCTGTGACACCACAGAAGCTCTTGGAGCCCTGGAGACCGTGGTGATGCTATGGAACCTGATGCAACCCTGCCTCCTCTGTGACACCACAGAACCTCTGGGAGCCCTGGAGACCGTGCTGATGCTATGGAACCTGATGCAACCCTGCCTCCACTGTGACACCACAGAAGCTCAGGGAGCCCTGGAGACTGTGGTGATGCTATGGAACCTGATGCAACCCTGCCTCCACTGTGACACCACAGAACCTCTGGGAGCCCTGGAGACCGTGCTGATGCTATGGAACCTGATGCAACCCTGCCTCCACTGTGACACCACAGAAGCTCGGGGAGCTCTGCAGACCGTGGGGATGCTGGCGAAGCTGACGGAACCCTGGGCACCACAGTGACGCTATGGAACCTGGTGGAACCGAGGGGCCACAGTGACACTGTGGGGCCTTTTGGAAGCAACAGGACCCTGGTGGGAAGCCACGGGATGATTAATCCTGCACGAACCTGCTCCAGGTGGGCTCCTCTCTCCCGGCTTCCACAGGTGCTGCTAGGATCCCACTCCGGCACTGGCTTGGCACGGGCTCACGGCTTCCTTTGGCAATGGCTCTGCTCCAGGATGGCATGCTGCAGAGAATGCAGGTAGATTTTGTGCTCACTCCTGGCATGCAGCTGGACAATAAAGCCTGATCCAGCCCCCCCTCAGCATATGTCCGGCTCTGGCATTGGGGCGGGGCAACTTTGGGAGCAGCCCCAGCCCTGCTCCTGCTCCCGGCTGGGCACCCAGCTGCTGGGACACAGGTGTGTCCTGATGCCACCGTCTACTCCTTTGAGAAGGGGAGGACAGAGTGCATCAGGGAGTTTGGTGTGGCTTACATGCGGCAAGGAGAAGGTGCAGCCCCAAACTGGCTTTCACTTCTAGAACCTTTTGCTATTGCGGGAGCAGCTGCTGGAGCTTTTCAACCGAGCTGCAAGAGTGAAAAGTGTGATGGCATGTCTATCTGAGAAGGAAGGTTCGGTGCCGCAGCCTGTTGTGCACAATTTATATGCTGATAAGAGAAGGGGGTGCTTTTGCAACGTTTTCCTTCCTGACACTTCTGTCTCTGTGAGCTTTAGCTGCTTGGACTCAGGGATACCGAAGGTATGTGAAAGTGACTGGGATGCGAGAATCATGTTGCACAGGGAACAGGGAAGGTCAGCAAATGTTTCCTGTCCTGGCACATCTCTCAGTCTGAACTGCAGCTGCAGATGCTTCACTTCCGCCAAGGACTCTGCCACCTTGAGAGAAGGATGCGCTCTATGGAGTTGAGAAAGAAAGTGCGTCTCACTAGCTTCTTTCCTCTACTTCATAGACAGCAAAGGGGCTATGAAAGGCAGCACTGGCTTTTTGTTCTAGGACTTCTTCTTTACAAGCAGCTGCTGGATGTTTGGAAGGGGGTTTGGGATATGCAAAAATGAGAGGCTAAGATGGTAAGAGGGTAAGATGGAAGTCATCTGGCAAAAGCAGAGCTCACAAAAGGGCCAGCTGAGAAAGCTCTTGCTGCCTACAACTTCAACTGCACCCCTCAAAGCAGCAGCACACACGCTGCTCTCGGCACTTTCCTTCTCAGCTCTACGCACCATCCTAAGCCTTGCCTCTCCCACACTCAGGATCCAAAGACAACGGCACCAGGGACTGCTCACACACTAAAGGCACCAGGACAAAAGGCTCACCAGCTTGGCCTTTGCATTCCCGCTGACAGCTCCACAGCTTGAACCCAGAGAACTGCCTGCTGCCAACAGCCTTTCCAATCACTCTGAGCACCTCATGACAAGGAGCTGCAGCGTGTGGGGAATGAATCTCCAGCAGCCTCCTGCCCCAGGCTGTCCCCCGGGAGCAGCCCTGCTCCAGGCCGTGACTGCCACCTGCACAGCCAAAGGACCCAGAGCCGGTGTTACACACCACGGCTGTGCCTGGCACAGAGACACCAGTGGCCACACAAGTGGCCATGGCACTGTCCACACACAGTCCCTGCTGCTGCTCCCCCAGCCGCTGGCACCAACTCCCAGCCACCCACTCCTAAAGCCACGGGGCCCACTGGGACACTGCGGGGGCTCGTGGAAGCCAGCGGCCATTGTGACACAGCGGGGCTGCACAGAGCCCACGGTGCTTTGTGACCCGTGGCTCCCAGGAGAGCCTTTGTGATGCTGGGGAACTACAAGGAAGCCTGGCTCCTCTGTGACACCACCACAGAAGCTCAGGGGAGCCCTGGAGACCGTGCTGATGCTATTGAACCTGATGCAACCCTGCCTCCTCTGTGACACCACAGAAGCTCTTGGAGCCCTGGAGACCGTGGTGATGCTATGGAACCTGATGCAACCCTGCCTCCTCTGTGACACCACAGAACCTCTGGGAGCCCTGGAGACCGTGCTGATGCTATGGAACCTGATGCAACCCTGCCTCCACTGTGACACCACAGAAGCTCAGGGAGCCCTGGAGACTGTGGTGATGCTATGGAACCTGATGCAACCCTGCCTCCACTGTGACACCACAGAACCTCTGGGAGCCCTGGAGACCGTGCTGATGCTATGGAACCTGATGCAACCCTGCCTCCACTGTGACACCACAGAAGCTCGGGGAGCTCTGCAGACCGTGGGGATGCTGGCGAAGCTGACGGAACCCTGGGCACCACAGTGACGCTATGGAACCTGGTGGAACCGAGGGGCCACAGTGACACTGTGGGGCCTTTTGGAAGCAACAGGACCCTGGTGGGAAGCCACGGGATGATTAATCCTGCACGAACCTGCTCCAGGTGGGCTCCTCTCTCCCGGCTTCCACAGGTGCTGCTAGGATCCCACTCCGGCACTGGCTTGGCACGGGCTCACGGCTTCCTTTGGCAATGGCTCTGCTCCAGGATGGCATGCTGCAGAGAATGCAGGTAGATTTTGTGCTCACTCCTGGCATGCAGCTGGACAATAAAGCCTGATCCAGCCCCCCCTCAGCATATGTCCGGCTCTGGCATTGGGGCGGGGCAACTTTGGGAGCAGCCCCAGCCCTGCTCCTGCTCCCGGCTGGGCACCCAGCTGCTGGGACACAGGTGTGTCCTGATGCCACCGTCTACTCCTTTGAGAAGGGGAGGACAGAGTGCATCAGGGAGTTTGGTGTGGCTTACATGCGGCAAGGAGAAGGTGCAGCCCCAAACTGGCTTTCACTTCTAGAACCTTTTGCTATTGCGGGAGCAGCTGCTGGAGCTTTTCAACCGAGCTGCAAGAGTGAAAAGTGTGATGGCATGTCTATCTGAGAAGGAAGGTTCGGTGCCGCAGCCTGTTGTGCACAATTTATATGCTGATAAGAGAAGGGGGTGCTTTTGGAACGTTTTCCTTCCTGACACTTCTGTCTCTGTGAGCTTTAGCTGCTTGGACTCAGGGATACCGAAGGTATGTGAAAGTGACTGGGATGCGAGAATCATGTTGCACAGGGAACAGGGAAGGTCAGCAAATGTTTCCTGTCCTGGCACATCTCTCAGTCTGAACTGCAGCTGCAGATGCTTCACTTCCGCCAAGGACTCTGCCACCTTGAGAGAAGGATGCGCTCTATGGAGTTGAGAAAGAAAGTGCGTCTCACTAGCTTCTTTCCTCTACTTCATAGACAGCAAAGGGGCTATGAAAGGCAGCACTGGCTTTTTGTTCTAGGACTTCTTCTTTACAAGCAGCTGCTGGATGTTTGGAAGGGGGTTTGGGATATGCAAAAATGAGAGGCTAAGATGGTAAGAGGGTAAGATGGAAGTCATCTGGCAAAAGCAGAGCTCACAAAAGGGCCAGCTGAGAAAGCTCTTGCTGCCTACAACTTCAACTGCACCCCTCAAAGCAGCAGCACACACGCTGCTCTCGGCACTTTCCTTCTCAGCTCTACGCACCATCCTAAGCCTTGCCTCTCCCACACTCAGGATCCAAAGACAACGGCACCAGGGACTGCTCACACACTAAAGGCACCAGGACAAAAGGCTCACCAGCTTGGCCTTTGCATTCCCGCTGACAGCTCCACAGCTTGAACCCAGAGAACTGCCTGCTGCCAACAGCCTTTCCAATCACTCTGAGCACCTCATGACAAGGAGTGTGGGGAATGAATCTCCAGCAGCCTCCTGCCCCAGGCTGTCCCCCGGGAGCAGCCCTGCTCCAGGCCGTGACTGCCACCTGCACAGCCAAAGGACCCAGAGCCGGTGTTACACACCACGGCTGTGCCTGGCACAGAGACACCAGTGGCCACACAAGTGGCCATGGCACTGTCCACACACAGTCCCTGCTGCTGCTCCCCCAGCCGCTGGCACCAACTCCCAGCCACCCACTCCTAAAGCCACGGGGCCCACTGGGACACTGCGGGGGCTCGTGGAAGCCAGCGGCCATTGTGACACAGCGGGGCTGCACAGAGCCCACGGTGCTTTGTGACCCGTGGCTCCCAGGAGAGCCTTTGTGATGCTGGGGAACTACAAGGAAGCCTGGCTCCTCTGTGACACCACCACAGAAGCTCAGGGGAGCCCTGGAGACCGTGCTGATGCTATTGAACCTGATGCAACCCTGCCTCCTCTGTGACACCACAGAACCTCTGGGAGCCCTGGAGACCGTGGTGATGCTATGGAACCTGATGCAACCCTGCCTCCTCTGTGACACCACAGAACCTCTGGGAGCCCTGGAGACCGTGCTGATGCTATGGAACCTGATGCAACCCTGCCTCCACTGTGACACCACAGAAGCTCAGGGAGCCCTGGAGACTGTGGTGATGCTATGGAACCTGATGCAACCCTGCCTCCACTGTGACACCACAGAACCTCTGGGAGCCCTGGAGACCGTGCTGATGCTATGGAACCTGATGCAACCCTGCCTCCACTGTGACACCACAGAAGCTCGGGGACCTCTGCAGACCGTGGGGATGCTGGCGAAGCTGACGGAACCCTGGGCACCACAGTGACGCTATGGAACCTGGTGGAACCGAGGGGCCACAGTGACACTGTGGGGCCTTTTGGAAGCAACAGGACCCTGGTGGGAAGCCACGGGATGATTAATCCTGCACGAACCTGCTCCAGGTGGGCTCCTCTCTCCCGGCTTCCACAGGTGCTGCTAGGATCCCACTCCGGCACTGGCTTGGCACGGGCTCACGGCTTCCTTTGGCAATGGCTCTGCTCCAGGATGGCATGCTGCAGAGAATGCAGGTAGATTTTGTGCTCACTCCTGGCATGCAGCTGGACAATAAAGCCTGATCCAGCCCCCCCTCAGCATATGTCCGGCTCTGGCATTGGGGCGGGGCAACTTTGGGAGCAGCCCCAGCCCTGCTCCTGCTCCCGGCTGGGCACCCAGCTGCTGGGACACAGGTGTGTCCTGATGCCACCGTCTACTCCTTTGAGAAGGGGAGGACAGAGTGCATCAGGGAGTTTGGTGTGGCTTACATGCGGCAAGGAGAAGGTGCAGCCCCAAACTGGCTTTCACTTCTAGAACCTTTTGCTATTGCGGGAGCAGCTGCTGGAGCTTTTCAACCGAGCTGCAAGAGTGAAAAGTGTGATGGCATGTCTATCTGAGAAGGAAGGTTCGGTGCCGCAGCCTGTTGTGCACAATTTATATGCTGATAAGAGAAGGGGGTGCTTTTGGAACATTTTCCTTCCTGACACTTCTGTCTCTGTGAGCTTTAGCTGCTTGGACTCAGGGATACCGAAGGTGTGTGAAAGTGACTGGGATGCGAGAATCATGTTGCACAGGGAACAGGGAAGGTCAGCAAATGTTTCCTGTCCTGGCACATCTCTCAGTCTGAACTGCAGCTGCAGATGCTTCACTTCCGCCAAGGACTCTGCCACCTTGAGAGAAGGATGCGCTCTATGGAGTTGAGAAAGAAAGTGCGTCTCACTAGCTTCTTTCCTCTACTTCATAGACAGCAAAGGGGCTATGAAAGGCAGCACTGGCTTTTTGTTCTAGGACTTCTTCTTTACAAGCAGCTGCTGGATGTTTGGAAGGGGGTTTGGGATATGCAAAAATGAGAGGCTAAGATGGTAAGAGGGTAAGATGGAAGTCATCTGGCAAAAGCAGAGCTCACAAAAGGGCCAGCTGAGAAAGCTCTTGCTGCCTACAACTTCAACTGCACCCCTCAAAGCAGCAGCACACACGCTGCTCTCGGCACTTTCCTTCTCAGCTCTACGCACCATCCTAAGCCTTGCCTCTCCCACACTCAGGATCCAAAGACAACGGCACCAGGGACTGCTCACACACTAAAGGCACCAGGACAAAAGGCTCACCAGCTTGGCCTTTGCATTCCCGCTGACAGCTCCACAGCTTGAACCCAGAGAACTGCCTGCTGCCAACAGCCTTTCCAATCACTCTGAGCACCTCATGACAAGGAGTGTGGGGAATGAATCTCCAGCAGCCTCCTGCCCCAGGCTGTCCCCCGGGAGCAGCCCTGCTCCAGGCCGTGACTGCCACCTGCACAGCCAAAGGACCCAGAGCCGGTGTTACACACCACGGCTGTGCCTGGCACAGAGACACCAGTGGCCACACAAGTGGCCATGGCACTGTCCACACACAGTCCCTGCTGCTGCTCCCCCAGCCGCTGGCACCAACTCCCAGCCACCCACTCCTAAAGCCACGGGGCCCACTGGGACACTGCGGGGGCTCGTGGAAGCCAGCGGCCATTGTGACACAGCGGGGCTGCACAGAGCCCACGGTGCTTTGTGACCCGTGGCTCCCAGGAGAGCCTTTGTGATGCTGGGGAACTACAAGGAAGCCTGGCTCCTCTGTGACACCACCACAGAAGCTCAGGGGAGCCCTGGAGACCGTGCTGATGCTATTGAACCTGATGCAACCCTGCCTCCTCTGTGACACCACAGAAGCTCTTGGAGCCCTGGAGACCGTGGTGATGCTATGGAACCTGATGCAACCCTGCCTCCTCTGTGACACCACAGAACCTCTGGGAGCCCTGGAGACCGTGCTGATGCTATGGAACCTGATGCAACCCTGCCTCCACTGTGACACCACAGAAGCTCAGGGAGCCCTGGAGACTGTGGTGATGCTATGGAACCTGATGCAACCCTGCCTCCACTGTGACACCACAGAACCTCTGGGAGCCCTGGAGACCGTGCTGATGCTATGGAACCTGATGCAACCCTGCCTCCACTGTGACACCACAGAAGCTCGGGGAGCTCTGCAGACCGTGGGGATGCTGGCGAAGCTGACGGAACCCTGGGCACCACAGTGACGCTATGGAACCTGGTGGAACCGAGGGGCCACAGTGACACTGTGGGGCCTTTTGGAAGCAACAGGACCCTGGTGGGAAGCCACGGGATGATTAATCCTGCACGAACCTGCTCCAGGTGGGCTCCTCTCTCCCGGCTTCCACAGGTGCTGCTAGGATCCCACTCCGGCACTGGCTTGGCACGGGCTCACGGCTTCCTTTGGCAATGGCTCTGCTCCAGGATGGCATGCTGCAGAGAATGCAGGTAGATTTTGTGCTCACTCCTGGCATGCAGCTGGACAATAAAGCCTGATCCAGCCCCCCCTCAGCATATGTCCGGCTCTGGCATTGGGGCGGGGCAACTTTGGGAGCAGCCCCAGCCCTGCTCCTGCTCCCGGCTGGGCACCCAGCTGCTGGGACACAGGTGTGTCCTGATGCCACCGTCTACTCCTTTGAGAAGGGGAGGACAGAGTGCATCAGGGAGTTTGGTGTGGCTTACATGCGGCAAGGAGAAGGTGCAGCCCCAAACTGGCTTTCACTTCTAGAACCTTTTGCTATTGCGGGAGCAGCTGCTGGAGCTTTTCAACCGAGCTGCAAGAGTGAAAAGTGTGATGGCATGTCTATCTGAGAAGGAAGGTTCGGTGCCGCAGCCTGTTGTGCACAATTTATATGCTGATAAGAGAAGGGGGTGCTTTTGCAACGTTTTCCTTCCTGACACTTCTGTCTCTGTGAGCTTTAGCTGCTTGGACTCAGGGATACCGAAGGTATGTGAAAGTGACTGGGATGCGAGAATCATGTTGCACAGGGAACAGGGAAGGTCAGCAAATGTTTCCTGTCCTGGCACATCTCTCAGTCTGAACTGCAGCTGCAGATGCTTCACTTCCGCCAAGGACTCTGCCACCTTGAGAGAAGGATGCGCTCTATGGAGTTGAGAAAGAAAGTGCGTCTCACTAGCTTCTTTCCTCTACTTCATAGACAGCAAAGGGGCTATGAAAGGCAGCACTGGCTTTTTGTTCTAGGACTTCTTCTTTACAAGCAGCTGCTGGATGTTTGGAAGGGGGTTTGGGATATGCAAAAATGAGAGGCTAAGATGGTAAGAGGGTAAGATGGAAGTCATCTGGCAAAAGCAGAGCTCACAAAAGGGCCAGCTGAGAAAGCTCTTGCTGCCTACAACTTCAACTGCACCCCTCAAAGCAGCAGCACACACGCTGCTCTCGGCACTTTCCTTCTCAGCTCTACGCACCATCCTAAGCCTTGCCTCTCCCACACTCAGGATCCAAAGACAACGGCACCAGGGACTGCTCACACACTAAAGGCACCAGGACAAAAGGCTCACCAGCTTGGCCTTTGCATTCCCGCTGACAGCTCCACAGCTTGAACCCAGAGAACTGCCTGCTGCCAACAGCCTTTCCAATCACTCTGAGCACCTCATGACAAGGAGTGTGGGGAATGAATCTCCAGCAGCCTCCTGCCCCAGGCTGTCCCCCGGGAGCAGCCCTGCTCCAGGCCGTGACTGCCACCTGCACAGCCAAAGGACCCAGAGCCGGTGTTACACACCACGGCTGTGCCTGGCACAGAGACACCAGTGGCCACACAAGTGGCCATGGCACTGTCCACACACAGTCCCTGCTGCTGCTCCCCCAGCCGCTGGCACCAACTCCCAGCCACCCACTCCTAAAGCCACGGGGCCCACTGGGACACTGCGGGGGCTCGTGGAAGCCAGCGGCCATTGTGACACAGCGGGGCTGCACAGAGCCCACGGTGCTTTGTGACCCGTGGCTCCCAGGAGAGCCTTTGTGATGCTGGGGAACTACAAGGAAGCCTGGCTCCTCTGTGACACCACCACAGAAGCTCAGGGGAGCCCTGGAGACCGTGCTGATGCTATTGAACCTGATGCAACCCTGCCTCCTCTGTGACACCACAGAAGCTCTTGGAGCCCTGGAGACCGTGGTGATGCTATGGAACCTGATGCAACCCTGCCTCCTCTGTGACACCACAGAACCTCTGGGAGCCCTGGAGACCGTGCTGATGCTATGGAACCTGATGCAACCCTGCCTCCACTGTGACACCACAGAAGCTCAGGGAGCCCTGGAGACTGTGGTGATGCTATGGAACCTGATGCAACCCTGCCTCCACTGTGACACCACAGAACCTCTGGGAGCCCTGGAGACCGTGCTGATGCTATGGAACCTGATGCAACCCTGCCTCCACTGTGACACCACAGAAGCTCGGGGAGCTCTGCAGACCGTGGGGATGCTGGCGAAGCTGACGGAACCCTGGGCACCACAGTGACGCTATGGAACCTGGTGGAACCGAGGGGCCACAGTGACACTGTGGGGCCTTTTGGAAGCAACAGGACCCTGGTGGGAAGCCACGGGATGATTAATCCTGCACGAACCTGCTCCAGGTGGGCTCCTCTCTCCCGGCTTCCACAGGTGCTGCTAGGATCCCACTCCGGCACTGGCTTGGCACGGGCTCACGGCTTCCTTTGGCAATGGCTCTGCTCCAGGATGGCATGCTGCAGAGAATGCAGGTAGATTTTGTGCTCACTCCTGGCATGCAGCTGGACAATAAAGCCTGATCCAGCCCCCCCTCAGCATATGTCCGGCTCTGGCATTGGGGCGGGGCAACTTTGGGAGCAGCCCCAGCCCTGCTCCTGCTCCCGGCTGGGCACCCAGCTGCTGGGACACAGGTGTGTCCTGATGCCACCGTCTACTCCTTTGAGAAGGGGAGGACAGAGTGCATCAGGGAGTTTGGTGTGGCTTACATGCGGCAAGGAGAAGGTGCAGCCCCAAACTGGCTTTCACTTCTAGAACCTTTTGCTATTGCGGGAGCAGCTGCTGGAGCTTTTCAACCGAGCTGCAAGAGTGAAAAGTGTGATGGCATGTCTATCTGAGAAGGAAGGTTCGGTGCCGCAGCCTGTTGTGCACAATTTATATGCTGATAAGAGAAGGGGGTGCTTTTGGAACGTTTTCCTTCCTGACACTTCTGTCTCTGTGAGCTTTAGCTGCTTGGACTCAGGGATACCGAAGGTATGTGAAAGTGACTGGGATGCGAGAATCATGTTGCACAGGGAACAGGGAAGGTCAGCAAATGTTTCCTGTCCTGGCACATCTCTCAGTCTGAACTGCAGCTGCAGATGCTTCACTTCCGCCAAGGACTCTGCCACCTTGAGAGAAGGATGCGCTCTATGGAGTTGAGAAAGAAAGTGCGTCTCACTAGCTTCTTTCCTCTACTTCATAGACAGCAAAGGGGCTATGAAAGGCAGCACTGGCTTTTTGTTCTAGGACTTCTTCTTTACAAGCAGCTGCTGGATGTTTGGAAGGGGGTTTGGGATATGCAAAAATGAGAGGCTAAGATGGTAAGAGGGTAAGATGGAAGTCATCTGGCAAAAGCAGAGCTCACAAAAGGGCCAGCTGAGAAAGCTCTTGCTGCCTACAACTTCAACTGCACCCCTCAAAGCAGCAGCACACACGCTGCTCTCGGCACTTTCCTTCTCAGCTCTACGCACCATCCTAAGCCTTGCCTCTCCCACACTCAGGATCCAAAGACAACGGCACCAGGGACTGCTCACACACTAAAGGCACCAGGACAAAAGGCTCACCAGCTTGGCCTTTGCATTCCCGCTGACAGCTCCACAGCTTGAACCCAGAGAACTGCCTGCTGCCAACAGCCTTTCCAATCACTCTGAGCACCTCATGACAAGGAGTGTGGGGAATGAATCTCCAGCAGCCTCCTGCCCCAGGCTGTCCCCCGGGAGCAGCCCTGCTCCAGGCCGTGACTGCCACCTGCACAGCCAAAGGACCCAGAGCCGGTGTTACACACCACGGCTGTGCCTGGCACAGAGACACCAGTGGCCACACAAGTGGCCATGGCACTGTCCACACACAGTCCCTGCTGCTGCTCCCCCAGCCGCTGGCACCAACTCCCAGCCACCCACTCCTAAAGCCACGGGGCCCACTGGGACACTGCGGGGGCTCGTGGAAGCCAGCGGCCATTGTGACACAGCGGGGCTGCACAGAGCCCACGGTGCTTTGTGACCCGTGGCTCCCAGGAGAGCCTTTGTGATGCTGGGGAACTACAAGGAAGCCTGGCTCCTCTGTGACACCACCACAGAAGCTCAGGGGAGCCCTGGAGACCGTGCTGATGCTATGGAACCTGATGCAACCCTGCCTCCACTGTGACACCACAGAAGCTCAGGGAGCCCTGGAGACTGTGGTGATGCTATGGAACCTGATGCAACCCTGCCTCCACTGTGACACCACAGAACCTCTGGGAGCCCTGGAGACCGTGGTGATGCTATGGAACCTGATGCAACCCTGCCTCCACTGTGACACCACAGAAGCTCAGGGAGCCCTGGAGACTGTGGTGATGCTATGGAACCTGATGCAACCCTGCCTCCACTGTGACACCACAGAACCTCTGGGAGCCCTGGAGACCGTGCTGATGCTATGGAACCTGATGCAACCCTGCCTCCACTGTGACACCACAGAAGCTCGGGGAGCTCTGCAGACCGTGGGGATGCTGGCGAAGCTGACGGAACCCTGGGCACCACAGTGACGCTATGGAACCTGGTGGAACCGAGGGGCCACAGTGACACTGTGGGGCCTTTTGGAAGCAACAGGACCCTGGTGGGAAGCCACGGGATGATTAATCCTGCACGAACCTGCTCCAGGTGGGCTCCTCTCTCCCGGCTTCCACAGGTGCTGCTAGGATCCCACTCCGGCACTGGCTTGGCACGGGCTCACGGCTTCCTTTGGCAATGGCTCTGCTCCAGGATGGCATGCTGCAGAGAATGCAGGTAGATTTTGTGCTCACTCCTGGCATGCAGCTGGACAATAAAGCCTGATCCAGCCCCCCCTCAGCATATGTCCGGCTCTGGCATTGGGGCGGGGCAACTTTGGGAGCAGCCCCAGCCCTGCTCCTGCTCCCGGCTGGGCACCCAGCTGCTGGGACACAGGTGTGTCCTGATGCCACCGTCTACTCCTTTGAGAAGGGGAGGACAGAGTGCATCAGGGAGTTTGGTGTGGCTTACATGCGGCAAGGAGAAGGTGCAGCCCCAAACTGGCTTTCACTTCTAGAACCTTTTGCTATTGCGGGAGCAGCTGCTGGAGCTTTTCAACCGAGCTGCAAGAGTGAAAAGTGTGATGGCATGTCTATCTGAGAAGGAAGGTTCGGTGCCGCAGCCTGTTGTGCACAATTTATATGCTGATAAGAGAAGGGGGTGCTTTTGCAACGTTTTCCTTCCTGACACTTCTGTCTCTGTGAGCTTTAGCTGCTTGGACTCAGGGATACCGAAGGTATGTGAAAGTGACTGGGATGCGAGAATCATGTTGCACAGGGAACAGGGAAGGTCAGCAAATGTTTCCTGTCCTGGCACATCTCTCAGTCTGAACTGCAGCTGCAGATGCTTCACTTCCGCCAAGGACTCTGCCACCTTGAGAGAAGGATGCGCTCTATGGAGTTGAGAAAGAAAGTGCGTCTCACTAGCTTCTTTCCTCTACTTCATAGACAGCAAAGGGGCTATGAAAGGCAGCACTGGCTTTTTGTTCTAGGACTTCTTCTTTACAAGCAGCTGCTGGATGTTTGGAAGGGGGTTTGGGATATGCAAAAATGAGAGGCTAAGATGGTAAGAGGGTAAGATGGAAGTCATCTGGCAAAAGCAGAGCTCACAAAAGGGCCAGCTGAGAAAGCTCTTGCTGCCTACAACTTCAACTGCACCCCTCAAAGCAGCAGCACACACGCTGCTCTCGGCACTTTCCTTCTCAGCTCTACGCACCATCCTAAGCCTTGCCTCTCCCACACTCAGGATCCAAAGACAACGGCACCAGGGACTGCTCACACACTAAAGGCACCAGGACAAAAGGCTCACCAGCTTGGCCTTTGCATTCCCGCTGACAGCTCCACAGCTTGAACCCAGAGAACTGCCTGCTGCCAACAGCCTTTCCAATCACTCTGAGCACCTCATGACAAGGAGTGTGGGGAATGAATCTCCAGCAGCCTCCTGCCCCAGGCTGTCCCCCGGGAGCAGCCCTGCTCCAGGCCGTGACTGCCACCTGCACAGCCAAAGGACCCAGAGCCGGTGTTACACACCACGGCTGTGCCTGGCACAGAGACACCAGTGGCCACACAAGTGGCCATGGCACTGTCCACACACAGTCCCTGCTGCTGCTCCCCCAGCCGCTGGCACCAACTCCCAGCCACCCACTCCTAAAGCCACGGGGCCCACTGGGACACTGCGGGGGCTCGTGGAAGCCAGCGGCCATTGTGACACAGCGGGGCTGCACAGAGCCCACGGTGCTTTGTGACCCGTGGCTCCCAGGAGAGCCTTTGTGATGCTGGGGAACTACAAGGAAGCCTGGCTCCTCTGTGACACCACCACAGAAGCTCAGGGGAGCCCTGGAGACCGTGCTGATGCTATTGAACCTGATGCAACCCTGCCTCCTCTGTGACACCACAGAACCTCTGGGAGCCCTGGAGACCGTGGTGATGCTATGGAACCTGATGCAACCCTGCCTCCTCTGTGACACCACAGAACCTCTGGGAGCCCTGGAGACCGTGCTGATGCTATGGAACCTGATGCAACCCTGCCTCCACTGTGACACCACAGAAGCTCAGGGAGCCCTGGAGACTGTGGTGATGCTATGGAACCTGATGCAACCCTGCCTCCACTGTGACACCACAGAACCTCTGGGAGCCCTGGAGACCGTGCTGATGCTATGGAACCTGATGCAACCCTGCCTCCACTGTGACACCACAGAAGCTCGGGGAGCTCTGCAGACCGTGGGGATGCTGGCGAAGCTGACGGAACCCTGGGCACCACAGTGACGCTATGGAACCTGGTGGAACCGAGGGGCCACAGTGACACTGTGGGGCCTTTTGGAAGCAACAGGACCCTGGTGGGAAGCCACGGGATGATTAATCCTGCACGAACCTGCTCCAGGTGGGCTCCTCTCTCCCGGCTTCCACAGGTGCTGCTAGGATCCCACTCCGGCACTGGCTTGGCACGGGCTCACGGCTTCCTTTGGCAATGGCTCTGCTCCAGGATGGCATGCTGCAGAGAATGCAGGTAGATTTTGTGCTCACTCCTGGCATGCAGCTGGACAATAAAGCCTGATCCAGCCCCCCCTCAGCATATGTCCGGCTCTGGCATTGGGGCGGGGCAACTTTGGGAGCAGCCCCAGCCCTGCTCCTGCTCCCGGCTGGGCACCCAGCTGCTGGGACACAGGTGTGTCCTGATGCCACCGTCTACTCCTTTGAGAAGGGGAGGACAGAGTGCATCAGGGAGTTTGGTGTGGCTTACATGCGGCAAGGAGAAGGTGCAGCCCCAAACTGGCTTTCACTTCTAGAACCTTTTGCTATTGCGGGAGCAGCTGCTGGAGCTTTTCAACCGAGCTGCAAGAGTGAAAAGTGTGATGGCATGTCTATCTGAGAAGGAAGGTTCGGTGCCGCAGCCTGTTGTGCACAATTTATATGCTGATAAGAGAAGGGGGTGCTTTTGCAACGTTTTCCTTCCTGACACTTCTGTCTCTGTGAGCTTTAGCTGCTTGGACTCAGGGATACCGAAGGTATGTGAAAGTGACTGGGATGCGAGAATCATGTTGCACAGGGAACAGGGAAGGTCAGCAAATGTTTCCTGTCCTGGCACATCTCTCAGTCTGAACTGCAGCTGCAGATGCTTCACTTCCGCCAAGGACTCTGCCACCTTGAGAGAAGGATGCGCTCTATGGAGTTGAGAAAGAAAGTGCGTCTCACTAGCTTCTTTCCTCTACTTCATAGACAGCAAAGGGGCTATGAAAGGCAGCACTGGCTTTTTGTTCTAGGACTTCTTCTTTACAAGCAGCTGCTGGATGTTTGGAAGGGGGTTTGGGATATGCAAAAATGAGAGGCTAAGATGGTAAGAGGGTAAGATGGAAGTCATCTGGCAAAAGCAGAGCTCACAAAAGGGCCAGCTGAGAAAGCTCTTGCTGCCTACAACTTCAACTGCACCCCTCAAAGCAGCAGCACACACGCTGCTCTCGGCACTTTCCTTCTCAGCTCTACGCACCATCCTAAGCCTTGCCTCTCCCACACTCAGGATCCAAAGACAACGGCACCAGGGACTGCTCACACACTAAAGGCACCAGGACAAAAGGCTCACCAGCTTGGCCTTTGCATTCCCGCTGACAGCTCCACAGCTTGAACCCAGAGAACTGCCTGCTGCCAACAGCCTTTCCAATCACTCTGAGCACCTCATGACAAGGAGTGTGGGGAATGAATCTCCAGCAGCCTCCTGCCCCAGGCTGTCCCCCGGGAGCAGCCCTGCTCCAGGCCGTGACTGCCACCTGCACAGCCAAAGGACCCAGAGCCGGTGTTACACACCACGGCTGTGCCTGGCACAGAGACACCAGTGGCCACACAAGTGGCCATGGCACTGTCCACACACAGTCCCTGCTGCTGCTCCCCCAGCCGCTGGCACCAACTCCCAGCCACCCACTCCTAAAGCTACGGGGCCCACTGGGACATTGCGGGGGCTCGTGGAAGCCAGCGGCCATTGTGACACAGCGGGGCTGCACAGAGCCCACGGTGCTTTGTGACCCGTGGCTCCCAGGAGAGCCTTTGTGATGCTGGGGAACTACAAGGAAGCCTGGCTCCTCTGTGACACCACCACAGAAGCTCAGGGGAGCCCTGGAGGCCGTGGTGATGCTATGGAACCTGATGCAACCCTGCCTCCACTGTGACACCACAGAAGCTCAGGGACCTCTGCAGACTGTGGGGATGCTGGCGAAGCTGACGGAACCCTGGGCACCACAGTGACGCTATGGAACCTGGTGGAACCGAGGGGCCACAGTGACACTGTGGGGCCTTTTGGAAGCAACAGGACCCTGGTGGGAAGCCACGGGATGATTAATCCTGCACGAACCTGCTCCAGGTGGGCTCCTCTCTCCCGGCTTCCACAGGTGCTGCTAGGATCCCACTCCGGCACTGGCTTGGCACGGGCTCACGGCTTCCTTTGGCAATGGCTCTGCTCCAGGATGGCATGCTGCAGAGAATGCAGGTAGATTTTGTGCTCACTCCTGGCATGCAGCTGGACAATAAATCCTGATCCAGCCCCCCCTCAGCATATGTCCGGCTCTGGCATTGGGGCGGGGCAACTTTGGGAGCAGCCCCAGCCCTGCTCCTGCTCCCGGCTGGGCACCCAGCTGCTGGGACACAGGTGTGTCCTGATGCCACCGTCTACTCCTTTGAGAAGGGGAGGACAGAGTGCATCAGGGAGTTTGGTGTGGCTTACATGCGGCAAGGAGAAGGTGCAGCCCCAAACTGGCTTTCACTTCTAGAACCTTTTGCTATTGCGGGAGCAGCTGCTGGAGCTTTTCAACCGAGCTGCAAGAGTGAAAAGTGTGATGGCATGTCTATCTGAGAAGGAAGGTTCGGTGCCGCAGCCTGTTGTGCACAATTTATATGCTGATAAGAGAAGGGGGTGCTTTTGCAACGTTTTCCTTCCTGACACTTCTGTCTCTGTGAGCTTTAGCTGCTTGGACTCAGGGATACCGAAGGTATGTGAAAGTGACTGGGATGCGAGAATCATGTTGCACAGGGAACAGGGAAGGTCAGCAAATGTTTCCTGTCCTGGCACATCTCTCAGTCTGAACTGCAGCTGCAGATGCTTCACTTCCGCCAAGGACTCTGCCACCTTGAGAGAAGGATGCGCTCTATGGAGTTGAGAAAGAAAGTGCGTCTCACTAGCTTCTTTCCTCTACTTCATAGACAGCAAAGGGGCTATGAAAGGCAGCACTGGCTTTTTGTTCTAGGACTTCTTCTTTACAAGCAGCTGCTGGATGTTTGGAAGGGGGTTTGGGATATGCAAAAATGAGAGGCTAAGATGGTAAGAGGGTAAGATGGAAGTCATCTGGCAAAAGCAGAGCTCACAAAAGGGCCAGCTGAGAAAGCTCTTGCTGCCTACAACTTCAACTGCACCCCTCAAAGCAGCAGCACACACGCTGCTCTCGGCACTTTCCTTCTCAGCTCTACGCACCATCCTAAGCCTTGCCTCTCCCACACTCAGGATCCAAAGACAACGGCACCAGGGACTGCTCACACACTAAAGGCACCAGGACAAAAGGCTCACCAGCTTGGCCTTTGCATTCCCGCTGACAGCTCCACAGCTTGAACCCAGAGAACTGCCTGCTGCCAACAGCCTTTCCAATCACTCTGAGCACCTCATGACAAGGAGTGTGGGGAATGAATCTCCAGCAGCCTCCTGCCCCAGGCTGTCCCCCGGGAGCAGCCCTGCTCCAGGCCGTGACTGCCACCTGCACAGCCAAAGGACCCAGAGCCGGTGTTACACACCACGGCTGTGCCTGGCACAGAGACACCAGTGGCCACACAAGTGGCCATGGCACTGTCCACACACAGTCCCTGCTGCTGCTCCCCCAGCCGCTGGCACCAACTCCCAGCCACCCACTCCTAAAGCCACGGGGCCCACTGGGACACTGCGGGGGCTCGTGGAAGCCAGCGGCCATTGTGACACAGCGGGGCTGCACAGAGCCCACGGTGCTTTGTGACCCGTGGCTCCCAGGAGAGCCTTTGTGATGCTGGGGAACTACAAGGAAGCCTGGCTCCTCTGTGACACCACCACAGAAGCTCAGGGGAGCCCTGGAGACCGTGCTGATGCTATTGAACCTGATGCAACCCTGCCTCCTCTGTGACACCACAGAAGCTCTTGGAGCCCTGGAGACCGTGGTGATGCTATGGAACCTGATGCAACCCTGCCTCCTCTGTGACACCACAGAACCTCTGGGAGCCCTGGAGACCGTGCTGATGCTATGGAACCTGATGCAACCCTGCCTCCACTGTGACACCACAGAAGCTCAGGGAGCCCTGGAGACTGTGGTGATGCTATGGAACCTGATGCAACCCTGCCTCCACTGTGACACCACAGAACCTCTGGGAGCCCTGGAGACCGTGCTGATGCTATGGAACCTGATGCAACCCTGCCTCCACTGTGACACCACAGAAGCTCGGGGAGCTCTGCAGACCGTGGGGATGCTGGCGAAGCTGACGGAACCCTGGGCACCACAGTGACGCTATGGAACCTGGTGGAACCGAGGGGCCACAGTGACACTGTGGGGCCTTTTGGAAGCAACAGGACCCTGGTGGGAAGCCACGGGATGATTAATCCTGCACGAACCTGCTCCAGGTGGGCTCCTCTCTCCCGGCTTCCACAGGTGCTGCTAGGATCCCACTCCGGCACTGGCTTGGCACGGGCTCACGGCTTCCTTTGGCAATGGCTCTGCTCCAGGATGGCATGCTGCAGAGAATGCAGGTAGATTTTGTGCTCACTCCTGGCATGCAGCTGGACAATAAAGCCTGATCCAGCCCCCCCTCAGCATATGTCCGGCTCTGGCATTGGGGCGGGGCAACTTTGGGAGCAGCCCCAGCCCTGCTCCTGCTCCCGGCTGGGCACCCAGCTGCTGGGACACAGGTGTGTCCTGATGCCACCGTCTACTCCTTTGAGAAGGGGAGGACAGAGTGCATCAGGGAGTTTGGTGTGGCTTACATGCGGCAAGGAGAAGGTGCAGCCCCAAACTGGCTTTCACTTCTAGAACCTTTTGCTATTGCGGGAGCAGCTGCTGGAGCTTTTCAACCGAGCTGCAAGAGTGAAAAGTGTGATGGCATGTCTATCTGAGAAGGAAGGTTCGGTGCCGCAGCCTGTTGTGCACAATTTATATGCTGATAAGAGAAGGGGGTGCTTTTGCAACGTTTTCCTTCCTGACACTTCTGTCTCTGTGAGCTTTAGCTGCTTGGACTCAGGGATACCGAAGGTATGTGAAAGTGACTGGGATGCGAGAATCATGTTGCACAGGGAACAGGGAAGGTCAGCAAATGTTTCCTGTCCTGGCACATCTCTCAGTCTGAACTGCAGCTGCAGATGCTTCACTTCCGCCAAGGACTCTGCCACCTTGAGAGAAGGATGCGCTCTATGGAGTTGAGAAAGAAAGTGCGTCTCACTAGCTTCTTTCCTCTACTTCATAGACAGCAAAGGGGCTATGAAAGGCAGCACTGGCTTTTTGTTCTAGGACTTCTTCTTTACAAGCAGCTGCTGGATGTTTGGAAGGGGGTTTGGGATATGCAAAAATGAGAGGCTAAGATGGTAAGAGGGTAAGATGGAAGTCATCTGGCAAAAGCAGAGCTCACAAAAGGGCCAGCTGAGAAAGCTCTTGCTGCCTACAACTTCAACTGCACCCCTCAAAGCAGCAGCACACACGCTGCTCTCGGCACTTTCCTTCTCAGCTCTACGCACCATCCTAAGCCTTGCCTCTCCCACACTCAGGATCCAAAGACAACGGCACCAGGGACTGCTCACACACTAAAGGCACCAGGACAAAAGGCTCACCAGCTTGGCCTTTGCATTCCCGCTGACAGCTCCACAGCTTGAACCCAGAGAACTGCCTGCTGCCAACAGCCTTTCCAATCACTCTGAGCACCTCATGACAAGGAGTGTGGGGAATGAATCTCCAGCAGCCTCCTGCCCCAGGCTGTCCCCCGGGAGCAGCCCTGCTCCAGGCCGTGACTGCCACCTGCACAGCCAAAGGACCCAGAGCCGGTGTTACACACCACGGCTGTGCCTGGCACAGAGACACCAGTGGCCACACAAGTGGCCATGGCACTGTCCACACACAGTCCCTGCTGCTGCTCCCCCAGCCGCTGGCACCAACTCCCAGCCACCCACTCCTAAAGCCACGGGGCCCACTGGGACACTGCGGGGGCTCGTGGAAGCCAGCGGCCATTGTGACACAGCGGGGCTGCACAGAGCCCACGGTGCTTTGTGACCCGTGGCTCCCAGGAGAGCCTTTGTGATGCTGGGGAACTACAAGGAAGCCTGGCTCCTCTGTGACACCACCACAGAAGCTCAGGGGAGCCCTGGAGACCGTGCTGATGCTATTGAACCTGATGCAACCCTGCCTCCTCTGTGACACCACAGAAGCTCTTGGAGCCCTGGAGACCGTGGTGATGCTATGGAACCTGATGCAACCCTGCCTCCTCTGTGACACCACAGAACCTCTGGGAGCCCTGGAGACCGTGCTGATGCTATGGAACCTGATGCAACCCTGCCTCCACTGTGACACCACAGAAGCTCAGGGAGCCCTGGAGACTGTGGTGATGCTATGGAACCTGATGCAACCCTGCCTCCACTGTGACACCACAGAACCTCTGGGAGCCCTGGAGACCGTGCTGATGCTATGGAACCTGATGCAACCCTGCCTCCACTGTGACACCACAGAAGCTCGGGGAGCTCTGCAGACCGTGGGGATGCTGGCGAAGCTGACGGAACCCTGGGCACCACAGTGACGCTATGGAACCTGGTGGAACCGAGGGGCCACAGTGACACTGTGGGGCCTTTTGGAAGCAACAGGACCCTGGTGGGAAGCCACGGGATGATTAATCCTGCACGAACCTGCTCCAGGTGGGCTCCTCTCTCCCGGCTTCCACAGGTGCTGCTAGGATCCCACTCCGGCACTGGCTTGGCACGGGCTCACGGCTTCCTTTGGCAATGGCTCTGCTCCAGGATGGCATGCTGCAGAGAATGCAGGTAGATTTTGTGCTCACTCCTGGCATGCAGCTGGACAATAAAGCCTGATCCAGCCCCCCCTCAGCATATGTCCGGCTCTGGCATTGGGGCGGGGCAACTTTGGGAGCAGCCCCAGCCCTGCTCCTGCTCCCGGCTGGGCACCCAGCTGCTGGGACACAGGTGTGTCCTGATGCCACCGTCTACTCCTTTGAGAAGGGGAGGACAGAGTGCATCAGGGAGTTTGGTGTGGCTTACATGCGGCAAGGAGAAGGTGCAGCCCCAAACTGGCTTTCACTTCTAGAACCTTTTGCTATTGCGGGAGCAGCTGCTGGAGCTTTTCAACCGAGCTGCAAGAGTGAAAAGTGTGATGGCATGTCTATCTGAGAAGGAAGGTTCGGTGCCGCAGCCTGTTGTGCACAATTTATATGCTGATAAGAGAAGGGGGTGCTTTTGGAACGTTTTCCTTCCTGACACTTCTGTCTCTGTGAGCTTTAGCTGCTTGGACTCAGGGATACCGAAGGTATGTGAAAGTGACTGGGATGCGAGAATCATGTTGCACAGGGAACAGGGAAGGTCAGCAAATGTTTCCTGTCCTGGCACATCTCTCAGTCTGAACTGCAGCTGCAGATGCTTCACTTCCGCCAAGGACTCTGCCACCTTGAGAGAAGGATGCGCTCTATGGAGTTGAGAAAGAAAGTGCGTCTCACTAGCTTCTTTCCTCTACTTCATAGACAGCAAAGGGGCTATGAAAGGCAGCACTGGCTTTTTGTTCTAGGACTTCTTCTTTACAAGCAGCTGCTGGATGTTTGGAAGGGGGTTTGGGATATGCAAAAATGAGAGGCTAAGATGGTAAGAGGGTAAGATGGAAGTCATCTGGCAAAAGCAGAGCTCACAAAAGGGCCAGCTGAGAAAGCTCTTGCTGCCTACAACTTCAACTGCACCCCTCAAAGCAGCAGCACACACGCTGCTCTCGGCACTTTCCTTCTCAGCTCTACGCACCATCCTAAGCCTTGCCTCTCCCACACTCAGGATCCAAAGACAACGGCACCAGGGACTGCTCACACACTAAAGGCACCAGGACAAAAGGCTCACCAGCTTGGCCTTTGCATTCCCGCTGACAGCTCCACAGCTTGAACCCAGAGAACTGCCTGCTGCCAACAGCCTTTCCAATCACTCTGAGCACCTCATGACAAGGAGTGTGGGGAATGAATCTCCAGCAGCCTCCTGCCCCAGGCTGTCCCCCGGGAGCAGCCCTGCTCCAGGCCGTGACTGCCACCTGCACAGCCAAAGGACCCAGAGCCGGTGTTACACACCACGGCTGTGCCTGGCACAGAGACACCAGTGGCCACACAAGTGGCCATGGCACTGTCCACACACAGTCCCTGCTGCTGCTCCCCCAGCCGCTGGCACCAACTCCCAGCCACCCACTCCTAAAGCCACGGGGCCCACTGGGACACTGCGGGGGCTCGTGGAAGCCAGCGGCCATTGTGACACAGCGGGGCTGCACAGAGCCCACGGTGCTTTGTGACCCGTGGCTCCCAGGAGAGCCTTTGTGATGCTGGGGAACTACAAGGAAGCCTGGCTCCTCTGTGACACCACCACAGAAGCTCAGGGGAGCCCTGGAGACCGTGCTGATGCTATGGAACCTGATGCAACCCTGCCTCCACTGTGACACCACAGAAGCTCAGGGAGCCCTGGAGACTGTGGTGATGCTATGGAACCTGATGCAACCCTGCCTCCACTGTGACACCACAGAACCTCTGGGAGCCCTGGAGACCGTGGTGATGCTATGGAACCTGATGCAACCCTGCCTCCACTGTGACACCACAGAAGCTCAGGGAGCCCTGGAGACTGTGGTGATGCTATGGAACCTGATGCAACCCTGCCTCCACTGTGACACCACAGAACCTCTGGGAGCCCTGGAGACCGTGCTGATGCTATGGAACCTGATGCAACCCTGCCTCCACTGTGACACCACAGAAGCTCGGGGAGCTCTGCAGACCGTGGGGATGCTGGCGAAGCTGACGGAACCCTGGGCACCACAGTGACGCTATGGAACCTGGTGGAACCGAGGGGCCACAGTGACACTGTGGGGCCTTTTGGAAGCAACAGGACCCTGGTGGGAAGCCACGGGATGATTAATCCTGCACGAACCTGCTCCAGGTGGGCTCCTCTCTCCCGGCTTCCACAGGTGCTGCTAGGATCCCACTCCGGCACTGGCTTGGCACGGGCTCACGGCTTCCTTTGGCAATGGCTCTGCTCCAGGATGGCATGCTGCAGAGAATGCAGGTAGATTTTGTGCTCACTCCTGGCATGCAGCTGGACAATAAAGCCTGATCCAGCCCCCCCTCAGCATATGTCCGGCTCTGGCATTGGGGCGGGGCAACTTTGGGAGCAGCCCCAGCCCTGCTCCTGCTCCCGGCTGGGCACCCAGCTGCTGGGACACAGGTGTGTCCTGATGCCACCGTCTACTCCTTTGAGAAGGGGAGGACAGAGTGCATCAGGGAGTTTGGTGTGGCTTACATGCGGCAAGGAGAAGGTGCAGCCCCAAACTGGCTTTCACTTCTAGAACCTTTTGCTATTGCGGGAGCAGCTGCTGGAGCTTTTCAACCGAGCTGCAAGAGTGAAAAGTGTGATGGCATGTCTATCTGAGAAGGAAGGTTCGGTGCCGCAGCCTGTTGTGCACAATTTATATGCTGATAAGAGAAGGGGGTGCTTTTGCAACGTTTTCCTTCCTGACACTTCTGTCTCTGTGAGCTTTAGCTGCTTGGACTCAGGGATACCGAAGGTATGTGAAAGTGACTGGGATGCGAGAATCATGTTGCACAGGGAACAGGGAAGGTCAGCAAATGTTTCCTGTCCTGGCACATCTCTCAGTCTGAACTGCAGCTGCAGATGCTTCACTTCCGCCAAGGACTCTGCCACCTTGAGAGAAGGATGCGCTCTATGGAGTTGAGAAAGAAAGTGCGTCTCACTAGCTTCTTTCCTCTACTTCATAGACAGCAAAGGGGCTATGAAAGGCAGCACTGGCTTTTTGTTCTAGGACTTCTTCTTTACAAGCAGCTGCTGGATGTTTGGAAGGGGGTTTGGGATATGCAAAAATGAGAGGCTAAGATGGTAAGAGGGTAAGATGGAAGTCATCTGGCAAAAGCAGAGCTCACAAAAGGGCCAGCTGAGAAAGCTCTTGCTGCCTACAACTTCAACTGCACCCCTCAAAGCAGCAGCACACACGCTGCTCTCGGCACTTTCCTTCTCAGCTCTACGCACCATCCTAAGCCTTGCCTCTCCCACACTCAGGATCCAAAGACAACGGCACCAGGGACTGCTCACACACTAAAGGCACCAGGACAAAAGGCTCACCAGCTTGGCCTTTGCATTCCCGCTGACAGCTCCACAGCTTGAACCCAGAGAACTGCCTGCTGCCAACAGCCTTTCCAATCACTCTGAGCACCTCATGACAAGGAGTGTGGGGAATGAATCTCCAGCAGCCTCCTGCCCCAGGCTGTCCCCCGGGAGCAGCCCTGCTCCAGGCCGTGACTGCCACCTGCACAGCCAAAGGACCCAGAGCCGGTGTTACACACCACGGCTGTGCCTGGCACAGAGACACCAGTGGCCACACAAGTGGCCATGGCACTGTCCACACACAGTCCCTGCTGCTGCTCCCCCAGCCGCTGGCACCAACTCCCAGCCACCCACTCCTAAAGCCACGGGGCCCACTGGGACACTGCGGGGGCTCGTGGAAGCCAGCGGCCATTGTGACACAGCGGGGCTGCACAGAGCCCACGGTGCTTTGTGACCCGTGGCTCCCAGGAGAGCCTTTGTGATGCTGGGGAACTACAAGGAAGCCTGGCTCCTCTGTGACACCACCACAGAAGCTCAGGGGAGCCCTGGAGACCGTGCTGATGCTATTGAACCTGATGCAACCCTGCCTCCTCTGTGACACCACAGAACCTCTGGGAGCCCTGGAGACCGTGGTGATGCTATGGAACCTGATGCAACCCTGCCTCCTCTGTGACACCACAGAACCTCTGGGAGCCCTGGAGACCGTGCTGATGCTATGGAACCTGATGCAACCCTGCCTCCACTGTGACACCACAGAAGCTCAGGGAGCCCTGGAGACTGTGGTGATGCTATGGAACCTGATGCAACCCTGCCTCCACTGTGACACCACAGAACCTCTGGGAGCCCTGGAGACCGTGCTGATGCTATGGAACCTGATGCAACCCTGCCTCCACTGTGACACCACAGAAGCTCGGGGAGCTCTGCAGACCGTGGGGATGCTGGCGAAGCTGACGGAACCCTGGGCACCACAGTGACGCTATGGAACCTGGTGGAACCGAGGGGCCACAGTGACACTGTGGGGCCTTTTGGAAGCAACAGGACCCTGGTGGGAAGCCACGGGATGATTAATCCTGCACGAACCTGCTCCAGGTGGGCTCCTCTCTCCCGGCTTCCACAGGTGCTGCTAGGATCCCACTCCGGCACTGGCTTGGCACGGGCTCACGGCTTCCTTTGGCAATGGCTCTGCTCCAGGATGGCATGCTGCAGAGAATGCAGGTAGATTTTGTGCTCACTCCTGGCATGCAGCTGGACAATAAAGCCTGATCCAGCCCCCCCTCAGCATATGTCCGGCTCTGGCATTGGGGCGGGGCAACTTTGGGAGCAGCCCCAGCCCTGCTCCTGCTCCCGGCTGGGCACCCAGCTGCTGGGACACAGGTGTGTCCTGATGCCACCGTCTACTCCTTTGAGAAGGGGAGGACAGAGTGCATCAGGGAGTTTGGTGTGGCTTACATGCGGCAAGGAGAAGGTGCAGCCCCAAACTGGCTTTCACTTCTAGAACCTTTTGCTATTGCGGGAGCAGCTGCTGGAGCTTTTCAACCGAGCTGCAAGAGTGAAAAGTGTGATGGCATGTCTATCTGAGAAGGAAGGTTCGGTGCCGCAGCCTGTTGTGCACAATTTATATGCTGATAAGAGAAGGGGGTGCTTTTGCAACGTTTTCCTTCCTGACACTTCTGTCTCTGTGAGCTTTAGCTGCTTGGACTCAGGGATACCGAAGGTATGTGAAAGTGACTGGGATGCGAGAATCATGTTGCACAGGGAACAGGGAAGGTCAGCAAATGTTTCCTGTCCTGGCACATCTCTCAGTCTGAACTGCAGCTGCAGATGCTTCACTTCCGCCAAGGACTCTGCCACCTTGAGAGAAGGATGCGCTCTATGGAGTTGAGAAAGAAAGTGCGTCTCACTAGCTTCTTTCCTCTACTTCATAGACAGCAAAGGGGCTATGAAAGGCAGCACTGGCTTTTTGTTCTAGGACTTCTTCTTTACAAGCAGCTGCTGGATGTTTGGAAGGGGGTTTGGGATATGCAAAAATGAGAGGCTAAGATGGTAAGAGGGTAAGATGGAAGTCATCTGGCAAAAGCAGAGCTCACAAAAGGGCCAGCTGAGAAAGCTCTTGCTGCCTACAACTTCAACTGCACCCCTCAAAGCAGCAGCACACACGCTGCTCTCGGCACTTTCCTTCTCAGCTCTACGCACCATCCTAAGCCTTGCCTCTCCCACACTCAGGATCCAAAGACAACGGCACCAGGGACTGCTCACACACTAAAGGCACCAGGACAAAAGGCTCACCAGCTTGGCCTTTGCATTCCCGCTGACAGCTCCACAGCTTGAACCCAGAGAACTGCCTGCTGCCAACAGCCTTTCCAATCACTCTGAGCACCTCATGACAAGGAGTGTGGGGAATGAATCTCCAGCAGCCTCCTGCCCCAGGCTGTCCCCCGGGAGCAGCCCTGCTCCAGGCCGTGACTGCCACCTGCACAGCCAAAGGACCCAGAGCCGGTGTTACACACCACGGCTGTGCCTGGCACAGAGACACCAGTGGCCACACAAGTGGCCATGGCACTGTCCACACACAGTCCCTGCTGCTGCTCCCCCAGCCGCTGGCACCAACTCCCAGCCACCCACTCCTAAAGCTACGGGGCCCACTGGGACATTGCGGGGGCTCGTGGAAGCCAGCGGCCATTGTGACACAGCGGGGCTGCACAGAGCCCACGGTGCTTTGTGACCCGTGGCTCCCAGGAGAGCCTTTGTGATGCTGGGGAACTACAAGGAAGCCTGGCTCCTCTGTGACACCACCACAGAAGCTCAGGGGAGCCCTGGAGGCCGTGGTGATGCTATGGAACCTGATGCAACCCTGCCTCCACTGTGACACCACAGAAGCTCAGGGACCTCTGCAGACTGTGGGGATGCTGGCGAAGCTGACGGAACCCTGGGCACCACAGTGACGCTATGGAACCTGGTGGAACCGAGGGGCCACAGTGACACTGTGGGGCCTTTTGGAAGCAACAGGACCCTGGTGGGAAGCCACGGGATGATTAATCCTGCACGAACCTGCTCCAGGTGGGCTCCTCTCTCCCGGCTTCCACAGGTGCTGCTAGGATCCCACTCCGGCACTGGCTTGGCACGGGCTCACGGCTTCCTTTGGCAATGGCTCTGCTCCAGGATGGCATGCTGCAGAGAATGCAGGTAGATTTTGTGCTCACTCCTGGCATGCAGCTGGACAATAAATCCTGATCCAGCCCCCCCTCAGCATATGTCCGGCTCTGGCATTGGGGCGGGGCAACTTTGGGAGCAGCCCCAGCCCTGCTCCTGCTCCCGGCTGGGCACCCAGCTGCTGGGACACAGGTGTGTCCTGATGCCACCGTCTACTCCTTTGAGAAGGGGAGGACAGAGTGCATCAGGGAGTTTGGTGTGGCTTACATGCGGCAAGGAGAAGGTGCAGCCCCAAACTGGCTTTCACTTCTAGAACCTTTTGCTATTGCGGGAGCAGCTGCTGGAGCTTTTCAACCGAGCTGCAAGAGTGAAAAGTGTGATGGCATGTCTATCTGAGAAGGAAGGTTCGGTGCCGCAGCCTGTTGTGCACAATTTATATGCTGATAAGAGAAGGGGGTGCTTTTGCAACGTTTTCCTTCCTGACACTTCTGTCTCTGTGAGCTTTAGCTGCTTGGACTCAGGGATACCGAAGGTATGTGAAAGTGACTGGGATGCGAGAATCATGTTGCACAGGGAACAGGGAAGGTCAGCAAATGTTTCCTGTCCTGGCACATCTCTCAGTCTGAACTGCAGCTGCAGATGCTTCACTTCCGCCAAGGACTCTGCCACCTTGAGAGAAGGATGCGCTCTATGGAGTTGAGAAAGAAAGTGCGTCTCACTAGCTTCTTTCCTCTACTTCATAGACAGCAAAGGGGCTATGAAAGGCAGCACTGGCTTTTTGTTCTAGGACTTCTTCTTTACAAGCAGCTGCTGGATGTTTGGAAGGGGGTTTGGGATATGCAAAAATGAGAGGCTAAGATGGTAAGAGGGTAAGATGGAAGTCATCTGGCAAAAGCAGAGCTCACAAAAGGGCCAGCTGAGAAAGCTCTTGCTGCCTACAACTTCAACTGCACCCCTCAAAGCAGCAGCACACACGCTGCTCTCGGCACTTTCCTTCTCAGCTCTACGCACCATCCTAAGCCTTGCCTCTCCCACACTCAGGATCCAAAGACAACGGCACCAGGGACTGCTCACACACTAAAGGCACCAGGACAAAAGGCTCACCAGCTTGGCCTTTGCATTCCCGCTGACAGCTCCACAGCTTGAACCCAGAGAACTGCCTGCTGCCAACAGCCTTTCCAATCACTCTGAGCACCTCATGACAAGGAGTGTGGGGAATGAATCTCCAGCAGCCTCCTGCCCCAGGCTGTCCCCCGGGAGCAGCCCTGCTCCAGGCCGTGACTGCCACCTGCACAGCCAAAGGACCCAGAGCCGGTGTTACACACCACGGCTGTGCCTGGCACAGAGACACCAGTGGCCACACAAGTGGCCATGGCACTGTCCACACACAGTCCCTGCTGCTGCTCCCCCAGCCGCTGGCACCAACTCCCAGCCACCCACTCCTAAAGCCACGGGGCCCACTGGGACACTGCGGGGGCTCGTGGAAGCCAGCGGCCATTGTGACACAGCGGGGCTGCACAGAGCCCACGGTGCTTTGTGACCCGTGGCTCCCAGGAGAGCCTTTGTGATGCTGGGGAACTACAAGGAAGCCTGGCTCCTCTGTGACACCACCACAGAAGCTCAGGGGAGCCCTGGAGACCGTGCTGATGCTATTGAACCTGATGCAACCCTGCCTCCTCTGTGACACCACAGAAGCTCTTGGAGCCCTGGAGACCGTGGTGATGCTATGGAACCTGATGCAACCCTGCCTCCTCTGTGACACCACAGAACCTCTGGGAGCCCTGGAGACCGTGCTGATGCTATGGAACCTGATGCAACCCTGCCTCCACTGTGACACCACAGAAGCTCAGGGAGCCCTGGAGACTGTGGTGATGCTATGGAACCTGATGCAACCCTGCCTCCACTGTGACACCACAGAACCTCTGGGAGCCCTGGAGACCGTGCTGATGCTATGGAACCTGATGCAACCCTGCCTCCACTGTGACACCACAGAAGCTCGGGGAGCTCTGCAGACCGTGGGGATGCTGGCGAAGCTGACGGAACCCTGGGCACCACAGTGACGCTATGGAACCTGGTGGAACCGAGGGGCCACAGTGACACTGTGGGGCCTTTTGGAAGCAACAGGACCCTGGTGGGAAGCCACGGGATGATTAATCCTGCACGAACCTGCTCCAGGTGGGCTCCTCTCTCCCGGCTTCCACAGGTGCTGCTAGGATCCCACTCCGGCACTGGCTTGGCACGGGCTCACGGCTTCCTTTGGCAATGGCTCTGCTCCAGGATGGCATGCTGCAGAGAATGCAGGTAGATTTTGTGCTCACTCCTGGCATGCAGCTGGACAATAAAGCCTGATCCAGCCCCCCCTCAGCATATGTCCGGCTCTGGCATTGGGGCGGGGCAACTTTGGGAGCAGCCCCAGCCCTGCTCCTGCTCCCGGCTGGGCACCCAGCTGCTGGGACACAGGTGTGTCCTGATGCCACCGTCTACTCCTTTGAGAAGGGGAGGACAGAGTGCATCAGGGAGTTTGGTGTGGCTTACATGCGGCAAGGAGAAGGTGCAGCCCCAAACTGGCTTTCACTTCTAGAACCTTTTGCTATTGCGGGAGCAGCTGCTGGAGCTTTTCAACCGAGCTGCAAGAGTGAAAAGTGTGATGGCATGTCTATCTGAGAAGGAAGGTTCGGTGCCGCAGCCTGTTGTGCACAATTTATATGCTGATAAGAGAAGGGGGTGCTTTTGGAACGTTTTCCTTCCTGACACTTCTGTCTCTGTGAGCTTTAGCTGCTTGGACTCAGGGATACCGAAGGTATGTGAAAGTGACTGGGATGCGAGAATCATGTTGCACAGGGAACAGGGAAGGTCAGCAAATGTTTCCTGTCCTGGCACATCTCTCAGTCTGAACTGCAGCTGCAGATGCTTCACTTCCGCCAAGGACTCTGCCACCTTGAGAGAAGGATGCGCTCTATGGAGTTGAGAAAGAAAGTGCGTCTCACTAGCTTCTTTCCTCTACTTCATAGACAGCAAAGGGGCTATGAAAGGCAGCACTGGCTTTTTGTTCTAGGACTTCTTCTTTACAAGCAGCTGCTGGATGTTTGGAAGGGGGTTTGGGATATGCAAAAATGAGAGGCTAAGATGGTAAGAGGGTAAGATGGAAGTCATCTGGCAAAAGCAGAGCTCACAAAAGGGCCAGCTGAGAAAGCTCTTGCTGCCTACAACTTCAACTGCACCCCTCAAAGCAGCAGCACACACGCTGCTCTCGGCACTTTCCTTCTCAGCTCTACGCACCATCCTAAGCCTTGCCTCTCCCACACTCAGGATCCAAAGACAACGGCACCAGGGACTGCTCACACACTAAAGGCACCAGGACAAAAGGCTCACCAGCTTGGCCTTTGCATTCCCGCTGACAGCTCCACAGCTTGAACCCAGAGAACTGCCTGCTGCCAACAGCCTTTCCAATCACTCTGAGCACCTCATGACAAGGAGTGTGGGGAATGAATCTCCAGCAGCCTCCTGCCCCAGGCTGTCCCCCGGGAGCAGCCCTGCTCCAGGCCGTGACTGCCACCTGCACAGCCAAAGGACCCAGAGCCGGTGTTACACACCACGGCTGTGCCTGGCACAGAGACACCAGTGGCCACACAAGTGGCCATGGCACTGTCCACACACAGTCCCTGCTGCTGCTCCCCCAGCCGCTGGCACCAACTCCCAGCCACCCACTCCTAAAGCCACGGGGCCCACTGGGACACTGCGGGGGCTCGTGGAAGCCAGCGGCCATTGTGACACAGCGGGGCTGCACAGAGCCCACGGTGCTTTGTGACCCGTGGCTCCCAGGAGAGCCTTTGTGATGCTGGGGAACTACAAGGAAGCCTGGCTCCTCTGTGACACCACCACAGAAGCTCAGGGGAGCCCTGGAGACCGTGCTGATGCTATGGAACCTGATGCAACCCTGCCTCCACTGTGACACCACAGAAGCTCAGGGAGCCCTGGAGACTGTGGTGATGCTATGGAACCTGATGCAACCCTGCCTCCACTGTGACACCACAGAACCTCTGGGAGCCCTGGAGACCGTGGTGATGCTATGGAACCTGATGCAACCCTGCCTCCACTGTGACACCACAGAAGCTCAGGGAGCCCTGGAGACTGTGGTGATGCTATGGAACCTGATGCAACCCTGCCTCCACTGTGACACCACAGAACCTCTGGGAGCCCTGGAGACCGTGCTGATGCTATGGAACCTGATGCAACCCTGCCTCCACTGTGACACCACAGAAGCTCGGGGAGCTCTGCAGACCGTGGGGATGCTGGCGAAGCTGACGGAACCCTGGGCACCACAGTGACGCTATGGAACCTGGTGGAACCGAGGGGCCACAGTGACACTGTGGGGCCTTTTGGAAGCAACAGGACCCTGGTGGGAAGCCACGGGATGATTAATCCTGCACGAACCTGCTCCAGGTGGGCTCCTCTCTCCCGGCTTCCACAGGTGCTGCTAGGATCCCACTCCGGCACTGGCTTGGCACGGGCTCACGGCTTCCTTTGGCAATGGCTCTGCTCCAGGATGGCATGCTGCAGAGAATGCAGGTAGATTTTGTGCTCACTCCTGGCATGCAGCTGGACAATAAAGCCTGATCCAGCCCCCCCTCAGCATATGTCCGGCTCTGGCATTGGGGCGGGGCAACTTTGGGAGCAGCCCCAGCCCTGCTCCTGCTCCCGGCTGGGCACCCAGCTGCTGGGACACAGGTGTGTCCTGATGCCACCGTCTACTCCTTTGAGAAGGGGAGGACAGAGTGCATCAGGGAGTTTGGTGTGGCTTACATGCGGCAAGGAGAAGGTGCAGCCCCAAACTGGCTTTCACTTCTAGAACCTTTTGCTATTGCGGGAGCAGCTGCTGGAGCTTTTCAACCGAGCTGCAAGAGTGAAAAGTGTGATGGCATGTCTATCTGAGAAGGAAGGTTCGGTGCCGCAGCCTGTTGTGCACAATTTATATGCTGATAAGAGAAGGGGGTGCTTTTGCAACGTTTTCCTTCCTGACACTTCTGTCTCTGTGAGCTTTAGCTGCTTGGACTCAGGGATACCGAAGGTATGTGAAAGTGACTGGGATGCGAGAATCATGTTGCACAGGGAACAGGGAAGGTCAGCAAATGTTTCCTGTCCTGGCACATCTCTCAGTCTGAACTGCAGCTGCAGATGCTTCACTTCCGCCAAGGACTCTGCCACCTTGAGAGAAGGATGCGCTCTATGGAGTTGAGAAAGAAAGTGCGTCTCACTAGCTTCTTTCCTCTACTTCATAGACAGCAAAGGGGCTATGAAAGGCAGCACTGGCTTTTTGTTCTAGGACTTCTTCTTTACAAGCAGCTGCTGGATGTTTGGAAGGGGGTTTGGGATATGCAAAAATGAGAGGCTAAGATGGTAAGAGGGTAAGATGGAAGTCATCTGGCAAAAGCAGAGCTCACAAAAGGGCCAGCTGAGAAAGCTCTTGCTGCCTACAACTTCAACTGCACCCCTCAAAGCAGCAGCACACACGCTGCTCTCGGCACTTTCCTTCTCAGCTCTACGCACCATCCTAAGCCTTGCCTCTCCCACACTCAGGATCCAAAGACAACGGCACCAGGGACTGCTCACACACTAAAGGCACCAGGACAAAAGGCTCACCAGCTTGGCCTTTGCATTCCCGCTGACAGCTCCACAGCTTGAACCCAGAGAACTGCCTGCTGCCAACAGCCTTTCCAATCACTCTGAGCACCTCATGACAAGGAGTGTGGGGAATGAATCTCCAGCAGCCTCCTGCCCCAGGCTGTCCCCCGGGAGCAGCCCTGCTCCAGGCCGTGACTGCCACCTGCACAGCCAAAGGACCCAGAGCCGGTGTTACACACCACGGCTGTGCCTGGCACAGAGACACCAGTGGCCACACAAGTGGCCATGGCACTGTCCACACACAGTCCCTGCTGCTGCTCCCCCAGCCGCTGGCACCAACTCCCAGCCACCCACTCCTAAAGCCACGGGGCCCACTGGGACACTGCGGGGGCTCGTGGAAGCCAGCGGCCATTGTGACACAGCGGGGCTGCACAGAGCCCACGGTGCTTTGTGACCCGTGGCTCCCAGGAGAGCCTTTGTGATGCTGGGGAACTACAAGGAAGCCTGGCTCCTCTGTGACACCACCACAGAAGCTCAGGGGAGCCCTGGAGACCGTGCTGATGCTATTGAACCTGATGCAACCCTGCCTCCTCTGTGACACCACAGAACCTCTGGGAGCCCTGGAGACCGTGGTGATGCTATGGAACCTGATGCAACCCTGCCTCCTCTGTGACACCACAGAACCTCTGGGAGCCCTGGAGACCGTGCTGATGCTATGGAACCTGATGCAACCCTGCCTCCACTGTGACACCACAGAAGCTCAGGGAGCCCTGGAGACTGTGGTGATGCTATGGAACCTGATGCAACCCTGCCTCCACTGTGACACCACAGAACCTCTGGGAGCCCTGGAGACCGTGCTGATGCTATGGAACCTGATGCAACCCTGCCTCCACTGTGACACCACAGAAGCTCGGGGAGCTCTGCAGACCGTGGGGATGCTGGCGAAGCTGACGGAACCCTGGGCACCACAGTGACGCTATGGAACCTGGTGGAACCGAGGGGCCACAGTGACACTGTGGGGCCTTTTGGAAGCAACAGGACCCTGGTGGGAAGCCACGGGATGATTAATCCTGCACGAACCTGCTCCAGGTGGGCTCCTCTCTCCCGGCTTCCACAGGTGCTGCTAGGATCCCACTCCGGCACTGGCTTGGCACGGGCTCACGGCTTCCTTTGGCAATGGCTCTGCTCCAGGATGGCATGCTGCAGAGAATGCAGGTAGATTTTGTGCTCACTCCTGGCATGCAGCTGGACAATAAAGCCTGATCCAGCCCCCCCTCAGCATATGTCCGGCTCTGGCATTGGGGCGGGGCAACTTTGGGAGCAGCCCCAGCCCTGCTCCTGCTCCCGGCTGGGCACCCAGCTGCTGGGACACAGGTGTGTCCTGATGCCACCGTCTACTCCTTTGAGAAGGGGAGGACAGAGTGCATCAGGGAGTTTGGTGTGGCTTACATGCGGCAAGGAGAAGGTGCAGCCCCAAACTGGCTTTCACTTCTAGAACCTTTTGCTATTGCGGGAGCAGCTGCTGGAGCTTTTCAACCGAGCTGCAAGAGTGAAAAGTGTGATGGCATGTCTATCTGAGAAGGAAGGTTCGGTGCCGCAGCCTGTTGTGCACAATTTATATGCTGATAAGAGAAGGGGGTGCTTTTGGAACATTTTCCTTCCTGACACTTCTGTCTCTGTGAGCTTTAGCTGCTTGGACTCAGGGATACCGAAGGTGTGTGAAAGTGACTGGGATGCGAGAATCATGTTGCACAGGGAACAGGGAAGGTCAGCAAATGTTTCCTGTCCTGGCACATCTCTCAGTCTGAACTGCAGCTGCAGATGCTTCACTTCCGCCAAGGACTCTGCCACCTTGAGAGAAGGATGCGCTCTATGGAGTTGAGAAAGAAAGTGCGTCTCACTAGCTTCTTTCCTCTACTTCATAGACAGCAAAGGGGCTATGAAAGGCAGCACTGGCTTTTTGTTCTAGGACTTCTTCTTTACAAGCAGCTGCTGGATGTTTGGAAGGGGGTTTGGGATATGCAAAAATGAGAGGCTAAGATGGTAAGAGGGTAAGATGGAAGTCATCTGGCAAAAGCAGAGCTCACAAAAGGGCCAGCTGAGAAAGCTCTTGCTGCCTACAACTTCAACTGCACCCCTCAAAGCAGCAGCACACACGCTGCTCTCGGCACTTTCCTTCTCAGCTCTACGCACCATCCTAAGCCTTGCCTCTCCCACACTCAGGATCCAAAGACAACGGCACCAGGGACTGCTCACACACTAAAGGCACCAGGACAAAAGGCTCACCAGCTTGGCCTTTGCATTCCCGCTGACAGCTCCACAGCTTGAACCCAGAGAACTGCCTGCTGCCAACAGCCTTTCCAATCACTCTGAGCACCTCATGACAAGGAGTGTGGGGAATGAATCTCCAGCAGCCTCCTGCCCCAGGCTGTCCCCCGGGAGCAGCCCTGCTCCAGGCCGTGACTGCCACCTGCACAGCCAAAGGACCCAGAGCCGGTGTTACACACCACGGCTGTGCCTGGCACAGAGACACCAGTGGCCACACAAGTGGCCATGGCACTGTCCACACACAGTCCCTGCTGCTGCTCCCCCAGCCGCTGGCACCAACTCCCAGCCACCCACTCCTAAAGCCACGGGGCCCACTGGGACACTGCGGGGGCTCGTGGAAGCCAGCGGCCATTGTGACACAGCGGGGCTGCACAGAGCCCACGGTGCTTTGTGACCCGTGGCTCCCAGGAGAGCCTTTGTGATGCTGGGGAACTACAAGGAAGCCTGGCTCCTCTGTGACACCACCACAGAAGCTCAGGGGAGCCCTGGAGACCGTGCTGATGCTATTGAACCTGATGCAACCCTGCCTCCTCTGTGACACCACAGAAGCTCTTGGAGCCCTGGAGACCGTGGTGATGCTATGGAACCTGATGCAACCCTGCCTCCTCTGTGACACCACAGAACCTCTGGGAGCCCTGGAGACCGTGCTGATGCTATGGAACCTGATGCAACCCTGCCTCCACTGTGACACCACAGAAGCTCAGGGAGCCCTGGAGACTGTGGTGATGCTATGGAACCTGATGCAACCCTGCCTCCACTGTGACACCACAGAACCTCTGGGAGCCCTGGAGACCGTGCTGATGCTATGGAACCTGATGCAACCCTGCCTCCACTGTGACACCACAGAAGCTCGGGGAGCTCTGCAGACCGTGGGGATGCTGGCGAAGCTGACGGAACCCTGGGCACCACAGTGACGCTATGGAACCTGGTGGAACCGAGGGGCCACAGTGACACTGTGGGGCCTTTTGGAAGCAACAGGACCCTGGTGGGAAGCCACGGGATGATTAATCCTGCACGAACCTGCTCCAGGTGGGCTCCTCTCTCCCGGCTTCCACAGGTGCTGCTAGGATCCCACTCCGGCACTGGCTTGGCACGGGCTCACGGCTTCCTTTGGCAATGGCTCTGCTCCAGGATGGCATGCTGCAGAGAATGCAGGTAGATTTTGTGCTCACTCCTGGCATGCAGCTGGACAATAAAGCCTGATCCAGCCCCCCCTCAGCATATGTCCGGCTCTGGCATTGGGGCGGGGCAACTTTGGGAGCAGCCCCAGCCCTGCTCCTGCTCCCGGCTGGGCACCCAGCTGCTGGGACACAGGTGTGTCCTGATGCCACCGTCTACTCCTTTGAGAAGGGGAGGACAGAGTGCATCAGGGAGTTTGGTGTGGCTTACATGCGGCAAGGAGAAGGTGCAGCCCCAAACTGGCTTTCACTTCTAGAACCTTTTGCTATTGCGGGAGCAGCTGCTGGAGCTTTTCAACCGAGCTGCAAGAGTGAAAAGTGTGATGGCATGTCTATCTGAGAAGGAAGGTTCGGTGCCGCAGCCTGTTGTGCACAATTTATATGCTGATAAGAGAAGGGGGTGCTTTTGCAACGTTTTCCTTCCTGACACTTCTGTCTCTGTGAGCTTTAGCTGCTTGGACTCAGGGATACCGAAGGTATGTGAAAGTGACTGGGATGCGAGAATCATGTTGCACAGGGAACAGGGAAGGTCAGCAAATGTTTCCTGTCCTGGCACATCTCTCAGTCTGAACTGCAGCTGCAGATGCTTCACTTCCGCCAAGGACTCTGCCACCTTGAGAGAAGGATGCGCTCTATGGAGTTGAGAAAGAAAGTGCGTCTCACTAGCTTCTTTCCTCTACTTCATAGACAGCAAAGGGGCTATGAAAGGCAGCACTGGCTTTTTGTTCTAGGACTTCTTCTTTACAAGCAGCTGCTGGATGTTTGGAAGGGGGTTTGGGATATGCAAAAATGAGAGGCTAAGATGGTAAGAGGGTAAGATGGAAGTCATCTGGCAAAAGCAGAGCTCACAAAAGGGCCAGCTGAGAAAGCTCTTGCTGCCTACAACTTCAACTGCACCCCTCAAAGCAGCAGCACACACGCTGCTCTCGGCACTTTCCTTCTCAGCTCTACGCACCATCCTAAGCCTTGCCTCTCCCACACTCAGGATCCAAAGACAACGGCACCAGGGACTGCTCACACACTAAAGGCACCAGGACAAAAGGCTCACCAGCTTGGCCTTTGCATTCCCGCTGACAGCTCCACAGCTTGAACCCAGAGAACTGCCTGCTGCCAACAGCCTTTCCAATCACTCTGAGCACCTCATGACAAGGAGTGTGGGGAATGAATCTCCAGCAGCCTCCTGCCCCAGGCTGTCCCCCGGGAGCAGCCCTGCTCCAGGCCGTGACTGCCACCTGCACAGCCAAAGGACCCAGAGCCGGTGTTACACACCACGGCTGTGCCTGGCACAGAGACACCAGTGGCCACACAAGTGGCCATGGCACTGTCCACACACAGTCCCTGCTGCTGCTCCCCCAGCCGCTGGCACCAACTCCCAGCCACCCACTCCTAAAGCCACGGGGCCCACTGGGACACTGCGGGGGCTCGTGGAAGCCAGCGGCCATTGTGACACAGCGGGGCTGCACAGAGCCCACGGTGCTTTGTGACCCGTGGCTCCCAGGAGAGCCTTTGTGATGCTGGGGAACTACAAGGAAGCCTGGCTCCTCTGTGACACCACCACAGAAGCTCAGGGGAGCCCTGGAGACCGTGCTGATGCTATTGAACCTGATGCAACCCTGCCTCCTCTGTGACACCACAGAACCTCTGGGAGCCCTGGAGACCGTGGTGATGCTATGGAACCTGATGCAACCCTGCCTCCTCTGTGACACCACAGAACCTCTGGGAGCCCTGGAGACCGTGCTGATGCTATGGAACCTGATGCAACCCTGCCTCCACTGTGACACCACAGAAGCTCAGGGAGCCCTGGAGACTGTGGTGATGCTATGGAACCTGATGCAACCCTGCCTCCACTGTGACACCACAGAACCTCTGGGAGCCCTGGAGACCGTGCTGATGCTATGGAACCTGATGCAACCCTGCCTCCACTGTGACACCACAGAAGCTCGGGGAGCTCTGCAGACCGTGGGGATGCTGGCGAAGCTGACGGAACCCTGGGCACCACAGTGACGCTATGGAACCTGGTGGAACCGAGGGGCCACAGTGACACTGTGGGGCCTTTTGGAAGCAACAGGACCCTGGTGGGAAGCCACGGGATGATTAATCCTGCACGAACCTGCTCCAGGTGGGCTCCTCTCTCCCGGCTTCCACAGGTGCTGCTAGGATCCCACTCCGGCACTGGCTTGGCACGGGCTCACGGCTTCCTTTGGCAATGGCTCTGCTCCAGGATGGCATGCTGCAGAGAATGCAGGTAGATTTTGTGCTCACTCCTGGCATGCAGCTGGACAATAAAGCCTGATCCAGCCCCCCCTCAGCATATGTCCGGCTCTGGCATTGGGGCGGGGCAACTTTGGGAGCAGCCCCAGCCCTGCTCCTGCTCCCGGCTGGGCACCCAGCTGCTGGGACACAGGTGTGTCCTGATGCCACCGTCTACTCCTTTGAGAAGGGGAGGACAGAGTGCATCAGGGAGTTTGGTGTGGCTTACATGCGGCAAGGAGAAGGTGCAGCCCCAAACTGGCTTTCACTTCTAGAACCTTTTGCTATTGCGGGAGCAGCTGCTGGAGCTTTTCAACCGAGCTGCAAGAGTGAAAAGTGTGATGGCATGTCTATCTGAGAAGGAAGGTTCGGTGCCGCAGCCTGTTGTGCACAATTTATATGCTGATAAGAGAAGGGGGTGCTTTTGGAACATTTTCCTTCCTGACACTTCTGTCTCTGTGAGCTTTAGCTGCTTGGACTCAGGGATACCGAAGGTGTGTGAAAGTGACTGGGATGCGAGAATCATGTTGCACAGGGAACAGGGAAGGTCAGCAAATGTTTCCTGTCCTGGCACATCTCTCAGTCTGAACTGCAGCTGCAGATGCTTCACTTCCGCCAAGGACTCTGCCACCTTGAGAGAAGGATGCGCTCTATGGAGTTGAGAAAGAAAGTGCGTCTCACTAGCTTCTTTCCTCTACTTCATAGACAGCAAAGGGGCTATGAAAGGCAGCACTGGCTTTTTGTTCTAGGACTTCTTCTTTACAAGCAGCTGCTGGATGTTTGGAAGGGGGTTTGGGATATGCAAAAATGAGAGGCTAAGATGGTAAGAGGGTAAGATGGAAGTCATCTGGCAAAAGCAGAGCTCACAAAAGGGCCAGCTGAGAAAGCTCTTGCTGCCTACAACTTCAACTGCACCCCTCAAAGCAGCAGCACACACGCTGCTCTCGGCACTTTCCTTCTCAGCTCTACGCACCATCCTAAGCCTTGCCTCTCCCACACTCAGGATCCAAAGACAACGGCACCAGGGACTGCTCACACACTAAAGGCACCAGGACAAAAGGCTCACCAGCTTGGCCTTTGCATTCCCGCTGACAGCTCCACAGCTTGAACCCAGAGAACTGCCTGCTGCCAACAGCCTTTCCAATCACTCTGAGCACCTCATGACAAGGAGTGTGGGGAATGAATCTCCAGCAGCCTCCTGCCCCAGGCTGTCCCCCGGGAGCAGCCCTGCTCCAGGCCGTGACTGCCACCTGCACAGCCAAAGGACCCAGAGCCGGTGTTACACACCACGGCTGTGCCTGGCACAGAGACACCAGTGGCCACACAAGTGGCCATGGCACTGTCCACACACAGTCCCTGCTGCTGCTCCCCCAGCCGCTGGCACCAACTCCCAGCCACCCACTCCTAAAGCCACGGGGCCCACTGGGACACTGCGGGGGCTCGTGGAAGCCAGCGGCCATTGTGACACAGCGGGGCTGCACAGAGCCCACGGTGCTTTGTGACCCGTGGCTCCCAGGAGAGCCTTTGTGATGCTGGGGAACTACAAGGAAGCCTGGCTCCTCTGTGACACCACCACAGAAGCTCAGGGGAGCCCTGGAGACCGTGCTGATGCTATTGAACCTGATGCAACCCTGCCTCCTCTGTGACACCACAGAAGCTCTTGGAGCCCTGGAGACCGTGGTGATGCTATGGAACCTGATGCAACCCTGCCTCCTCTGTGACACCACAGAACCTCTGGGAGCCCTGGAGACCGTGCTGATGCTATGGAACCTGATGCAACCCTGCCTCCACTGTGACACCACAGAAGCTCAGGGAGCCCTGGAGACTGTGGTGATGCTATGGAACCTGATGCAACCCTGCCTCCACTGTGACACCACAGAACCTCTGGGAGCCCTGGAGACCGTGCTGATGCTATGGAACCTGATGCAACCCTGCCTCCACTGTGACACCACAGAAGCTCGGGGAGCTCTGCAGACCGTGGGGATGCTGGCGAAGCTGACGGAACCCTGGGCACCACAGTGACGCTATGGAACCTGGTGGAACCGAGGGGCCACAGTGACACTGTGGGGCCTTTTGGAAGCAACAGGACCCTGGTGGGAAGCCACGGGATGATTAATCCTGCACGAACCTGCTCCAGGTGGGCTCCTCTCTCCCGGCTTCCACAGGTGCTGCTAGGATCCCACTCCGGCACTGGCTTGGCACGGGCTCACGGCTTCCTTTGGCAATGGCTCTGCTCCAGGATGGCATGCTGCAGAGAATGCAGGTAGATTTTGTGCTCACTCCTGGCATGCAGCTGGACAATAAAGCCTGATCCAGCCCCCCCTCAGCATATGTCCGGCTCTGGCATTGGGGCGGGGCAACTTTGGGAGCAGCCCCAGCCCTGCTCCTGCTCCCGGCTGGGCACCCAGCTGCTGGGACACAGGTGTGTCCTGATGCCACCGTCTACTCCTTTGAGAAGGGGAGGACAGAGTGCATCAGGGAGTTTGGTGTGGCTTACATGCGGCAAGGAGAAGGTGCAGCCCCAAACTGGCTTTCACTTCTAGAACCTTTTGCTATTGCGGGAGCAGCTGCTGGAGCTTTTCAACCGAGCTGCAAGAGTGAAAAGTGTGATGGCATGTCTATCTGAGAAGGAAGGTTCGGTGCCGCAGCCTGTTGTGCACAATTTATATGCTGATAAGAGAAGGGGGTGCTTTTGCAACGTTTTCCTTCCTGACACTTCTGTCTCTGTGAGCTTTAGCTGCTTGGACTCAGGGATACCGAAGGTATGTGAAAGTGACTGGGATGCGAGAATCATGTTGCACAGGGAACAGGGAAGGTCAGCAAATGTTTCCTGTCCTGGCACATCTCTCAGTCTGAACTGCAGCTGCAGATGCTTCACTTCCGCCAAGGACTCTGCCACCTTGAGAGAAGGATGCGCTCTATGGAGTTGAGAAAGAAAGTGCGTCTCACTAGCTTCTTTCCTCTACTTCATAGACAGCAAAGGGGCTATGAAAGGCAGCACTGGCTTTTTGTTCTAGGACTTCTTCTTTACAAGCAGCTGCTGGATGTTTGGAAGGGGGTTTGGGATATGCAAAAATGAGAGGCTAAGATGGTAAGAGGGTAAGATGGAAGTCATCTGGCAAAAGCAGAGCTCACAAAAGGGCCAGCTGAGAAAGCTCTTGCTGCCTACAACTTCAACTGCACCCCTCAAAGCAGCAGCACACACGCTGCTCTCGGCACTTTCCTTCTCAGCTCTACGCACCATCCTAAGCCTTGCCTCTCCCACACTCAGGATCCAAAGACAACGGCACCAGGGACTGCTCACACACTAAAGGCACCAGGACAAAAGGCTCACCAGCTTGGCCTTTGCATTCCCGCTGACAGCTCCACAGCTTGAACCCAGAGAACTGCCTGCTGCCAACAGCCTTTCCAATCACTCTGAGCACCTCATGACAAGGAGTGTGGGGAATGAATCTCCAGCAGCCTCCTGCCCCAGGCTGTCCCCCGGGAGCAGCCCTGCTCCAGGCCGTGACTGCCACCTGCACAGCCAAAGGACCCAGAGCCGGTGTTACACACCACGGCTGTGCCTGGCACAGAGACACCAGTGGCCACACAAGTGGCCATGGCACTGTCCACACACAGTCCCTGCTGCTGCTCCCCCAGCCGCTGGCACCAACTCCCAGCCACCCACTCCTAAAGCCACGGGGCCCACTGGGACACTGCGGGGGCTCGTGGAAGCCAGCGGCCATTGTGACACAGCGGGGCTGCACAGAGCCCACGGTGCTTTGTGACCCGTGGCTCCCAGGAGAGCCTTTGTGATGCTGGGGAACTACAAGGAAGCCTGGCTCCTCTGTGACACCACCACAGAAGCTCAGGGGAGCCCTGGAGACCGTGCTGATGCTATTGAACCTGATGCAACCCTGCCTCCTCTGTGACACCACAGAACCTCTGGGAGCCCTGGAGACCGTGGTGATGCTATGGAACCTGATGCAACCCTGCCTCCTCTGTGACACCACAGAACCTCTGGGAGCCCTGGAGACCGTGCTGATGCTATGGAACCTGATGCAACCCTGCCTCCACTGTGACACCACAGAAGCTCAGGGAGCCCTGGAGACTGTGGTGATGCTATGGAACCTGATGCAACCCTGCCTCCACTGTGACACCACAGAACCTCTGGGAGCCCTGGAGACCGTGCTGATGCTATGGAACCTGATGCAACCCTGCCTCCACTGTGACACCACAGAAGCTCGGGGAGCTCTGCAGACCGTGGGGATGCTGGCGAAGCTGACGGAACCCTGGGCACCACAGTGACGCTATGGAACCTGGTGGAACCGAGGGGCCACAGTGACACTGTGGGGCCTTTTGGAAGCAACAGGACCCTGGTGGGAAGCCACGGGATGATTAATCCTGCACGAACCTGCTCCAGGTGGGCTCCTCTCTCCCGGCTTCCACAGGTGCTGCTAGGATCCCACTCCGGCACTGGCTTGGCACGGGCTCACGGCTTCCTTTGGCAATGGCTCTGCTCCAGGATGGCATGCTGCAGAGAATGCAGGTAGATTTTGTGCTCACTCCTGGCATGCAGCTGGACAATAAAGCCTGATCCAGCCCCCCCTCAGCATATGTCCGGCTCTGGCATTGGGGCGGGGCAACTTTGGGAGCAGCCCCAGCCCTGCTCCTGCTCCCGGCTGGGCACCCAGCTGCTGGGACACAGGTGTGTCCTGATGCCACCGTCTACTCCTTTGAGAAGGGGAGGACAGAGTGCATCAGGGAGTTTGGTGTGGCTTACATGCGGCAAGGAGAAGGTGCAGCCCCAAACTGGCTTTCACTTCTAGAACCTTTTGCTATTGCGGGAGCAGCTGCTGGAGCTTTTCAACCGAGCTGCAAGAGTGAAAAGTGTGATGGCATGTCTATCTGAGAAGGAAGGTTCGGTGCCGCAGCCTGTTGTGCACAATTTATATGCTGATAAGAGAAGGGGGTGCTTTTGGAACATTTTCCTTCCTGACACTTCTGTCTCTGTGAGCTTTAGCTGCTTGGACTCAGGGATACCGAAGGTGTGTGAAAGTGACTGGGATGCGAGAATCATGTTGCACAGGGAACAGGGAAGGTCAGCAAATGTTTCCTGTCCTGGCACATCTCTCAGTCTGAACTGCAGCTGCAGATGCTTCACTTCCGCCAAGGACTCTGCCACCTTGAGAGAAGGATGCGCTCTATGGAGTTGAGAAAGAAAGTGCGTCTCACTAGCTTCTTTCCTCTACTTCATAGACAGCAAAGGGGCTATGAAAGGCAGCACTGGCTTTTTGTTCTAGGACTTCTTCTTTACAAGCAGCTGCTGGATGTTTGGAAGGGGGTTTGGGATATGCAAAAATGAGAGGCTAAGATGGTAAGAGGGTAAGATGGAAGTCATCTGGCAAAAGCAGAGCTCACAAAAGGGCCAGCTGAGAAAGCTCTTGCTGCCTACAACTTCAACTGCACCCCTCAAAGCAGCAGCACACACGCTGCTCTCGGCACTTTCCTTCTCAGCTCTACGCACCATCCTAAGCCTTGCCTCTCCCACACTCAGGATCCAAAGACAACGGCACCAGGGACTGCTCACACACTAAAGGCACCAGGACAAAAGGCTCACCAGCTTGGCCTTTGCATTCCCGCTGACAGCTCCACAGCTTGAACCCAGAGAACTGCCTGCTGCCAACAGCCTTTCCAATCACTCTGAGCACCTCATGACAAGGAGTGTGGGGAATGAATCTCCAGCAGCCTCCTGCCCCAGGCTGTCCCCCGGGAGCAGCCCTGCTCCAGGCCGTGACTGCCACCTGCACAGCCAAAGGACCCAGAGCCGGTGTTACACACCACGGCTGTGCCTGGCACAGAGACACCAGTGGCCACACAAGTGGCCATGGCACTGTCCACACACAGTCCCTGCTGCTGCTCCCCCAGCCGCTGGCACCAACTCCCAGCCACCCACTCCTAAAGCCACGGGGCCCACTGGGACACTGCGGGGGCTCGTGGAAGCCAGCGGCCATTGTGACACAGCGGGGCTGCACAGAGCCCACGGTGCTTTGTGACCCGTGGCTCCCAGGAGAGCCTTTGTGATGCTGGGGAACTACAAGGAAGCCTGGCTCCTCTGTGACACCACCACAGAAGCTCAGGGGAGCCCTGGAGACCGTGCTGATGCTATTGAACCTGATGCAACCCTGCCTCCTCTGTGACACCACAGAAGCTCTTGGAGCCCTGGAGACCGTGGTGATGCTATGGAACCTGATGCAACCCTGCCTCCTCTGTGACACCACAGAACCTCTGGGAGCCCTGGAGACCGTGCTGATGCTATGGAACCTGATGCAACCCTGCCTCCACTGTGACACCACAGAAGCTCAGGGAGCCCTGGAGACTGTGGTGATGCTATGGAACCTGATGCAACCCTGCCTCCACTGTGACACCACAGAACCTCTGGGAGCCCTGGAGACCGTGCTGATGCTATGGAACCTGATGCAACCCTGCCTCCACTGTGACACCACAGAAGCTCGGGGAGCTCTGCAGACCGTGGGGATGCTGGCGAAGCTGACGGAACCCTGGGCACCACAGTGACGCTATGGAACCTGGTGGAACCGAGGGGCCACAGTGACACTGTGGGGCCTTTTGGAAGCAACAGGACCCTGGTGGGAAGCCACGGGATGATTAATCCTGCACGAACCTGCTCCAGGTGGGCTCCTCTCTCCCGGCTTCCACAGGTGCTGCTAGGATCCCACTCCGGCACTGGCTTGGCACGGGCTCACGGCTTCCTTTGGCAATGGCTCTGCTCCAGGATGGCATGCTGCAGAGAATGCAGGTAGATTTTGTGCTCACTCCTGGCATGCAGCTGGACAATAAAGCCTGATCCAGCCCCCCCTCAGCATATGTCCGGCTCTGGCATTGGGGCGGGGCAACTTTGGGAGCAGCCCCAGCCCTGCTCCTGCTCCCGGCTGGGCACCCAGCTGCTGGGACACAGGTGTGTCCTGATGCCACCGTCTACTCCTTTGAGAAGGGGAGGACAGAGTGCATCAGGGAGTTTGGTGTGGCTTACATGCGGCAAGGAGAAGGTGCAGCCCCAAACTGGCTTTCACTTCTAGAACCTTTTGCTATTGCGGGAGCAGCTGCTGGAGCTTTTCAACCGAGCTGCAAGAGTGAAAAGTGTGATGGCATGTCTATCTGAGAAGGAAGGTTCGGTGCCGCAGCCTGTTGTGCACAATTTATATGCTGATAAGAGAAGGGGGTGCTTTTGCAACGTTTTCCTTCCTGACACTTCTGTCTCTGTGAGCTTTAGCTGCTTGGACTCAGGGATACCGAAGGTATGTGAAAGTGACTGGGATGCGAGAATCATGTTGCACAGGGAACAGGGAAGGTCAGCAAATGTTTCCTGTCCTGGCACATCTCTCAGTCTGAACTGCAGCTGCAGATGCTTCACTTCCGCCAAGGACTCTGCCACCTTGAGAGAAGGATGCGCTCTATGGAGTTGAGAAAGAAAGTGCGTCTCACTAGCTTCTTTCCTCTACTTCATAGACAGCAAAGGGGCTATGAAAGGCAGCACTGGCTTTTTGTTCTAGGACTTCTTCTTTACAAGCAGCTGCTGGATGTTTGGAAGGGGGTTTGGGATATGCAAAAATGAGAGGCTAAGATGGTAAGAGGGTAAGATGGAAGTCATCTGGCAAAAGCAGAGCTCACAAAAGGGCCAGCTGAGAAAGCTCTTGCTGCCTACAACTTCAACTGCACCCCTCAAAGCAGCAGCACACACGCTGCTCTCGGCACTTTCCTTCTCAGCTCTACGCACCATCCTAAGCCTTGCCTCTCCCACACTCAGGATCCAAAGACAACGGCACCAGGGACTGCTCACACACTAAAGGCACCAGGACAAAAGGCTCACCAGCTTGGCCTTTGCATTCCCGCTGACAGCTCCACAGCTTGAACCCAGAGAACTGCCTGCTGCCAACAGCCTTTCCAATCACTCTGAGCACCTCATGACAAGGAGTGTGGGGAATGAATCTCCAGCAGCCTCCTGCCCCAGGCTGTCCCCCGGGAGCAGCCCTGCTCCAGGCCGTGACTGCCACCTGCACAGCCAAAGGACCCAGAGCCGGTGTTACACACCACGGCTGTGCCTGGCACAGAGACACCAGTGGCCACACAAGTGGCCATGGCACTGTCCACACACAGTCCCTGCTGCTGCTCCCCCAGCCGCTGGCACCAACTCCCAGCCACCCACTCCTAAAGCCACGGGGCCCACTGGGACACTGCGGGGGCTCGTGGAAGCCAGCGGCCATTGTGACACAGCGGGGCTGCACAGAGCCCACGGTGCTTTGTGACCCGTGGCTCCCAGGAGAGCCTTTGTGATGCTGGGGAACTACAAGGAAGCCTGGCTCCTCTGTGACACCACCACAGAAGCTCAGGGGAGCCCTGGAGACCGTGCTGATGCTATTGAACCTGATGCAACCCTGCCTCCTCTGTGACACCACAGAAGCTCTTGGAGCCCTGGAGACCGTGGTGATGCTATGGAACCTGATGCAACCCTGCCTCCTCTGTGACACCACAGAACCTCTGGGAGCCCTGGAGACCGTGCTGATGCTATGGAACCTGATGCAACCCTGCCTCCACTGTGACACCACAGAAGCTCAGGGAGCCCTGGAGACTGTGGTGATGCTATGGAACCTGATGCAACCCTGCCTCCACTGTGACACCACAGAACCTCTGGGAGCCCTGGAGACCGTGCTGATGCTATGGAACCTGATGCAACCCTGCCTCCACTGTGACACCACAGAAGCTCGGGGAGCTCTGCAGACCGTGGGGATGCTGGCGAAGCTGACGGAACCCTGGGCACCACAGTGACGCTATGGAACCTGGTGGAACCGAGGGGCCACAGTGACACTGTGGGGCCTTTTGGAAGCAACAGGACCCTGGTGGGAAGCCACGGGATGATTAATCCTGCACGAACCTGCTCCAGGTGGGCTCCTCTCTCCCGGCTTCCACAGGTGCTGCTAGGATCCCACTCCGGCACTGGCTTGGCACGGGCTCACGGCTTCCTTTGGCAATGGCTCTGCTCCAGGATGGCATGCTGCAGAGAATGCAGGTAGATTTTGTGCTCACTCCTGGCATGCAGCTGGACAATAAAGCCTGATCCAGCCCCCCCTCAGCATATGTCCGGCTCTGGCATTGGGGCGGGGCAACTTTGGGAGCAGCCCCAGCCCTGCTCCTGCTCCCGGCTGGGCACCCAGCTGCTGGGACACAGGTGTGTCCTGATGCCACCGTCTACTCCTTTGAGAAGGGGAGGACAGAGTGCATCAGGGAGTTTGGTGTGGCTTACATGCGGCAAGGAGAAGGTGCAGCCCCAAACTGGCTTTCACTTCTAGAACCTTTTGCTATTGCGGGAGCAGCTGCTGGAGCTTTTCAACCGAGCTGCAAGAGTGAAAAGTGTGATGGCATGTCTATCTGAGAAGGAAGGTTCGGTGCCACAGCCTGTTGTGCACAATTTATATGCTGATAAGAGAAGGGGGTGCTTTTGGAACGTTTTCCTTCCTGACACTTCTGTCTCTGTGAGCTTTAGCTGCTTGGACTCAGGGATACCGAAGGTATGTGAAAGTGACTGGGATGCGAGAATCATGTTGCACAGGGAACAGGGAAGGTCAGCAAATGTTTCCTGTCCTGGCACATCTCTCAGTCTGAACTGCAGCTGCAGATGCTTCACTTCCGCCAAGGACTCTGCCACCTTGAGAGAAGGATGCGCTCTATGGAGTTGAGAAAGAAAGTGCGTCTCACTAGCTTCTTTCCTCTACTTCATAGACAGCAAAGGGGCTATGAAAGGCAGCACTGGCTTTTTGTTCTAGGACTTCTTCTTTACAAGCAGCTGCTGGATGTTTGGAAGGGGGTTTGGGATATGCAAAAATGAGAGGCTAAGATGGTAAGAGGGTAAGATGGAAGTCATCTGGCAAAAGCAGAGCTCACAAAAGGGCCAGCTGAGAAAGCTCTTGCTGCCTACAACTTCAACTGCACCCCTCAAAGCAGCAGCACACACGCTGCTCTCGGCACTTTCCTTCTCAGCTCTACGCACCATCCTAAGCCTTGCCTCTCCCACACTCAGGATCCAAAGACAACGGCACCAGGGACTGCTCACACACTAAAGGCACCAGGACAAAAGGCTCACCAGCTTGGCCTTTGCATTCCCGCTGACAGCTCCACAGCTTGAACCCAGAGAACTGCCTGCTGCCAACAGCCTTTCCAATCACTCTGAGCACCTCATGACAAGGAGTGTGGGGAATGAATCTCCAGCAGCCTCCTGCCCCAGGCTGTCCCCCGGGAGCAGCCCTGCTCCAGGCCGTGACTGCCACCTGCACAGCCAAAGGACCCAGAGCCGGTGTTACACACCACGGCTGTGCCTGGCACAGAGACACCAGTGGCCACACAAGTGGCCATGGCACTGTCCACACACAGTCCCTGCTGCTGCTCCCCCAGCCGCTGGCACCAACTCCCAGCCACCCACTCCTAAAGCCACGGGGCCCACTGGGACACTGCGGGGGCTCGTGGAAGCCAGCGGCCATTGTGACACAGCGGGGCTGCACAGAGCCCACGGTGCTTTGTGACCCGTGGCTCCCAGGAGAGCCTTTGTGATGCTGGGGAACTACAAGGAAGCCTGGCTCCTCTGTGACACCACCACAGAAGCTCAGGGGAGCCCTGGAGACCGTGCTGATGCTATGGAACCTGATGCAACCCTGCCTCCACTGTGACACCACAGAAGCTCAGGGAGCCCTGGAGACTGTGGTGATGCTATGGAACCTGATGCAACCCTGCCTCCACTGTGACACCACAGAACCTCTGGGAGCCCTGGAGACCGTGGTGATGCTATGGAACCTGATGCAACCCTGCCTCCACTGTGACACCACAGAAGCTCAGGGAGCCCTGGAGACTGTGGTGATGCTATGGAACCTGATGCAACCCTGCCTCCACTGTGACACCACAGAACCTCTGGGAGCCCTGGAGACCGTGCTGATGCTATGGAACCTGATGCAACCCTGCCTCCACTGTGACACCACAGAAGCTCGGGGAGCTCTGCAGACCGTGGGGATGCTGGCGAAGCTGACGGAACCCTGGGCACCACAGTGACGCTATGGAACCTGGTGGAACCGAGGGGCCACAGTGACACTGTGGGGCCTTTTGGAAGCAACAGGACCCTGGTGGGAAGCCACGGGATGATTAATCCTGCACGAACCTGCTCCAGGTGGGCTCCTCTCTCCCGGCTTCCACAGGTGCTGCTAGGATCCCACTCCGGCACTGGCTTGGCACGGGCTCACGGCTTCCTTTGGCAATGGCTCTGCTCCAGGATGGCATGCTGCAGAGAATGCAGGTAGATTTTGTGCTCACTCCTGGCATGCAGCTGGACAATAAAGCCTGATCCAGCCCCCCCTCAGCATATGTCCGGCTCTGGCATTGGGGCGGGGCAACTTTGGGAGCAGCCCCAGCCCTGCTCCTGCTCCCGGCTGGGCACCCAGCTGCTGGGACACAGGTGTGTCCTGATGCCACCGTCTACTCCTTTGAGAAGGGGAGGACAGAGTGCATCAGGGAGTTTGGTGTGGCTTACATGCGGCAAGGAGAAGGTGCAGCCCCAAACTGGCTTTCACTTCTAGAACCTTTTGCTATTGCGGGAGCAGCTGCTGGAGCTTTTCAACCGAGCTGCAAGAGTGAAAAGTGTGATGGCATGTCTATCTGAGAAGGAAGGTTCGGTGCCGCAGCCTGTTGTGCACAATTTATATGCTGATAAGAGAAGGGGGTGCTTTTGCAACGTTTTCCTTCCTGACACTTCTGTCTCTGTGAGCTTTAGCTGCTTGGACTCAGGGATACCGAAGGTATGTGAAAGTGACTGGGATGCGAGAATCATGTTGCACAGGGAACAGGGAAGGTCAGCAAATGTTTCCTGTCCTGGCACATCTCTCAGTCTGAACTGCAGCTGCAGATGCTTCACTTCCGCCAAGGACTCTGCCACCTTGAGAGAAGGATGCGCTCTATGGAGTTGAGAAAGAAAGTGCGTCTCACTAGCTTCTTTCCTCTACTTCATAGACAGCAAAGGGGCTATGAAAGGCAGCACTGGCTTTTTGTTCTAGGACTTCTTCTTTACAAGCAGCTGCTGGATGTTTGGAAGGGGGTTTGGGATATGCAAAAATGAGAGGCTAAGATGGTAAGAGGGTAAGATGGAAGTCATCTGGCAAAAGCAGAGCTCACAAAAGGGCCAGCTGAGAAAGCTCTTGCTGCCTACAACTTCAACTGCACCCCTCAAAGCAGCAGCACACACGCTGCTCTCGGCACTTTCCTTCTCAGCTCTACGCACCATCCTAAGCCTTGCCTCTCCCACACTCAGGATCCAAAGACAACGGCACCAGGGACTGCTCACACACTAAAGGCACCAGGACAAAAGGCTCACCAGCTTGGCCTTTGCATTCCCGCTGACAGCTCCACAGCTTGAACCCAGAGAACTGCCTGCTGCCAACAGCCTTTCCAATCACTCTGAGCACCTCATGACAAGGAGTGTGGGGAATGAATCTCCAGCAGCCTCCTGCCCCAGGCTGTCCCCCGGGAGCAGCCCTGCTCCAGGCCGTGACTGCCACCTGCACAGCCAAAGGACCCAGAGCCGGTGTTACACACCACGGCTGTGCCTGGCACAGAGACACCAGTGGCCACACAAGTGGCCATGGCACTGTCCACACACAGTCCCTGCTGCTGCTCCCCCAGCCGCTGGCACCAACTCCCAGCCACCCACTCCTAAAGCCACGGGGCCCACTGGGACACTGCGGGGGCTCGTGGAAGCCAGCGGCCATTGTGACACAGCGGGGCTGCACAGAGCCCACGGTGCTTTGTGACCCGTGGCTCCCAGGAGAGCCTTTGTGATGCTGGGGAACTACAAGGAAGCCTGGCTCCTCTGTGACACCACCACAGAAGCTCAGGGGAGCCCTGGAGACCGTGCTGATGCTATTGAACCTGATGCAACCCTGCCTCCTCTGTGACACCACAGAACCTCTGGGAGCCCTGGAGACCGTGGTGATGCTATGGAACCTGATGCAACCCTGCCTCCTCTGTGACACCACAGAACCTCTGGGAGCCCTGGAGACCGTGCTGATGCTATGGAACCTGATGCAACCCTGCCTCCACTGTGACACCACAGAAGCTCAGGGAGCCCTGGAGACTGTGGTGATGCTATGGAACCTGATGCAACCCTGCCTCCACTGTGACACCACAGAACCTCTGGGAGCCCTGGAGACCGTGCTGATGCTATGGAACCTGATGCAACCCTGCCTCCACTGTGACACCACAGAAGCTCGGGGAGCTCTGCAGACCGTGGGGATGCTGGCGAAGCTGACGGAACCCTGGGCACCACAGTGACGCTATGGAACCTGGTGGAACCGAGGGGCCACAGTGACACTGTGGGGCCTTTTGGAAGCAACAGGACCCTGGTGGGAAGCCACGGGATGATTAATCCTGCACGAACCTGCTCCAGGTGGGCTCCTCTCTCCCGGCTTCCACAGGTGCTGCTAGGATCCCACTCCGGCACTGGCTTGGCACGGGCTCACGGCTTCCTTTGGCAATGGCTCTGCTCCAGGATGGCATGCTGCAGAGAATGCAGGTAGATTTTGTGCTCACTCCTGGCATGCAGCTGGACAATAAAGCCTGATCCAGCCCCCCCTCAGCATATGTCCGGCTCTGGCATTGGGGCGGGGCAACTTTGGGAGCAGCCCCAGCCCTGCTCCTGCTCCCGGCTGGGCACCCAGCTGCTGGGACACAGGTGTGTCCTGATGCCACCGTCTACTCCTTTGAGAAGGGGAGGACAGAGTGCATCAGGGAGTTTGGTGTGGCTTACATGCGGCAAGGAGAAGGTGCAGCCCCAAACTGGCTTTCACTTCTAGAACCTTTTGCTATTGCGGGAGCAGCTGCTGGAGCTTTTCAACCGAGCTGCAAGAGTGAAAAGTGTGATGGCATGTCTATCTGAGAAGGAAGGTTCGGTGCCGCAGCCTGTTGTGCACAATTTATATGCTGATAAGAGAAGGGGGTGCTTTTGCAACGTTTTCCTTCCTGACACTTCTGTCTCTGTGAGCTTTAGCTGCTTGGACTCAGGGATACCGAAGGTATGTGAAAGTGACTGGGATGCGAGAATCATGTTGCACAGGGAACAGGGAAGGTCAGCAAATGTTTCCTGTCCTGGCACATCTCTCAGTCTGAACTGCAGCTGCAGATGCTTCACTTCCGCCAAGGACTCTGCCACCTTGAGAGAAGGATGCGCTCTATGGAGTTGAGAAAGAAAGTGCGTCTCACTAGCTTCTTTCCTCTACTTCATAGACAGCAAAGGGGCTATGAAAGGCAGCACTGGCTTTTTGTTCTAGGACTTCTTCTTTACAAGCAGCTGCTGGATGTTTGGAAGGGGGTTTGGGATATGCAAAAATGAGAGGCTAAGATGGTAAGAGGGTAAGATGGAAGTCATCTGGCAAAAGCAGAGCTCACAAAAGGGCCAGCTGAGAAAGCTCTTGCTGCCTACAACTTCAACTGCACCCCTCAAAGCAGCAGCACACACGCTGCTCTCGGCACTTTCCTTCTCAGCTCTACGCACCATCCTAAGCCTTGCCTCTCCCACACTCAGGATCCAAAGACAACGGCACCAGGGACTGCTCACACACTAAAGGCACCAGGACAAAAGGCTCACCAGCTTGGCCTTTGCATTCCCGCTGACAGCTCCACAGCTTGAACCCAGAGAACTGCCTGCTGCCAACAGCCTTTCCAATCACTCTGAGCACCTCATGACAAGGAGTGTGGGGAATGAATCTCCAGCAGCCTCCTGCCCCAGGCTGTCCCCCGGGAGCAGCCCTGCTCCAGGCCGTGACTGCCACCTGCACAGCCAAAGGACCCAGAGCCGGTGTTACACACCACGGCTGTGCCTGGCACAGAGACACCAGTGGCCACACAAGTGGCCATGGCACTGTCCACACACAGTCCCTGCTGCTGCTCCCCCAGCCGCTGGCACCAACTCCCAGCCACCCACTCCTAAAGCTACGGGGCCCACTGGGACATTGCGGGGGCTCGTGGAAGCCAGCGGCCATTGTGACACAGCGGGGCTGCACAGAGCCCACGGTGCTTTGTGACCCGTGGCTCCCAGGAGAGCCTTTGTGATGCTGGGGAACTACAAGGAAGCCTGGCTCCTCTGTGACACCACCACAGAAGCTCAGGGGAGCCCTGGAGGCCGTGGTGATGCTATGGAACCTGATGCAACCCTGCCTCCACTGTGACACCACAGAAGCTCAGGGACCTCTGCAGACTGTGGGGATGCTGGCGAAGCTGACGGAACCCTGGGCACCACAGTGACGCTATGGAACCTGGTGGAACCGAGGGGCCACAGTGACACTGTGGGGCCTTTTGGAAGCAACAGGACCCTGGTGGGAAGCCACGGGATGATTAATCCTGCACGAACCTGCTCCAGGTGGGCTCCTCTCTCCCGGCTTCCACAGGTGCTGCTAGGATCCCACTCCGGCACTGGCTTGGCACGGGCTCACGGCTTCCTTTGGCAATGGCTCTGCTCCAGGATGGCATGCTGCAGAGAATGCAGGTAGATTTTGTGCTCACTCCTGGCATGCAGCTGGACAATAAATCCTGATCCAGCCCCCCCTCAGCATATGTCCGGCTCTGGCATTGGGGCGGGGCAACTTTGGGAGCAGCCCCAGCCCTGCTCCTGCTCCCGGCTGGGCACCCAGCTGCTGGGACACAGGTGTGTCCTGATGCCACCGTCTACTCCTTTGAGAAGGGGAGGACAGAGTGCATCAGGGAGTTTGGTGTGGCTTACATGCGGCAAGGAGAAGGTGCAGCCCCAAACTGGCTTTCACTTCTAGAACCTTTTGCTATTGCGGGAGCAGCTGCTGGAGCTTTTCAACCGAGCTGCAAGAGTGAAAAGTGTGATGGCATGTCTATCTGAGAAGGAAGGTTCGGTGCCGCAGCCTGTTGTGCACAATTTATATGCTGATAAGAGAAGGGGGTGCTTTTGCAACGTTTTCCTTCCTGACACTTCTGTCTCTGTGAGCTTTAGCTGCTTGGACTCAGGGATACCGAAGGTATGTGAAAGTGACTGGGATGCGAGAATCATGTTGCACAGGGAACAGGGAAGGTCAGCAAATGTTTCCTGTCCTGGCACATCTCTCAGTCTGAACTGCAGCTGCAGATGCTTCACTTCCGCCAAGGACTCTGCCACCTTGAGAGAAGGATGCGCTCTATGGAGTTGAGAAAGAAAGTGCGTCTCACTAGCTTCTTTCCTCTACTTCATAGACAGCAAAGGGGCTATGAAAGGCAGCACTGGCTTTTTGTTCTAGGACTTCTTCTTTACAAGCAGCTGCTGGATGTTTGGAAGGGGGTTTGGGATATGCAAAAATGAGAGGCTAAGATGGTAAGAGGGTAAGATGGAAGTCATCTGGCAAAAGCAGAGCTCACAAAAGGGCCAGCTGAGAAAGCTCTTGCTGCCTACAACTTCAACTGCACCCCTCAAAGCAGCAGCACACACGCTGCTCTCGGCACTTTCCTTCTCAGCTCTACGCACCATCCTAAGCCTTGCCTCTCCCACACTCAGGATCCAAAGACAACGGCACCAGGGACTGCTCACACACTAAAGGCACCAGGACAAAAGGCTCACCAGCTTGGCCTTTGCATTCCCGCTGACAGCTCCACAGCTTGAACCCAGAGAACTGCCTGCTGCCAACAGCCTTTCCAATCACTCTGAGCACCTCATGACAAGGAGTGTGGGGAATGAATCTCCAGCAGCCTCCTGCCCCAGGCTGTCCCCCGGGAGCAGCCCTGCTCCAGGCCGTGACTGCCACCTGCACAGCCAAAGGACCCAGAGCCGGTGTTACACACCACGGCTGTGCCTGGCACAGAGACACCAGTGGCCACACAAGTGGCCATGGCACTGTCCACACACAGTCCCTGCTGCTGCTCCCCCAGCCGCTGGCACCAACTCCCAGCCACCCACTCCTAAAGCCACGGGGCCCACTGGGACACTGCGGGGGCTCGTGGAAGCCAGCGGCCATTGTGACACAGCGGGGCTGCACAGAGCCCACGGTGCTTTGTGACCCGTGGCTCCCAGGAGAGCCTTTGTGATGCTGGGGAACTACAAGGAAGCCTGGCTCCTCTGTGACACCACCACAGAAGCTCAGGGGAGCCCTGGAGACCGTGCTGATGCTATTGAACCTGATGCAACCCTGCCTCCTCTGTGACACCACAGAAGCTCTTGGAGCCCTGGAGACCGTGGTGATGCTATGGAACCTGATGCAACCCTGCCTCCTCTGTGACACCACAGAACCTCTGGGAGCCCTGGAGACCGTGCTGATGCTATGGAACCTGATGCAACCCTGCCTCCACTGTGACACCACAGAAGCTCAGGGAGCCCTGGAGACTGTGGTGATGCTATGGAACCTGATGCAACCCTGCCTCCACTGTGACACCACAGAACCTCTGGGAGCCCTGGAGACCGTGCTGATGCTATGGAACCTGATGCAACCCTGCCTCCACTGTGACACCACAGAAGCTCGGGGAGCTCTGCAGACCGTGGGGATGCTGGCGAAGCTGACGGAACCCTGGGCACCACAGTGACGCTATGGAACCTGGTGGAACCGAGGGGCCACAGTGACACTGTGGGGCCTTTTGGAAGCAACAGGACCCTGGTGGGAAGCCACGGGATGATTAATCCTGCACGAACCTGCTCCAGGTGGGCTCCTCTCTCCCGGCTTCCACAGGTGCTGCTAGGATCCCACTCCGGCACTGGCTTGGCACGGGCTCACGGCTTCCTTTGGCAATGGCTCTGCTCCAGGATGGCATGCTGCAGAGAATGCAGGTAGATTTTGTGCTCACTCCTGGCATGCAGCTGGACAATAAAGCCTGATCCAGCCCCCCCTCAGCATATGTCCGGCTCTGGCATTGGGGCGGGGCAACTTTGGGAGCAGCCCCAGCCCTGCTCCTGCTCCCGGCTGGGCACCCAGCTGCTGGGACACAGGTGTGTCCTGATGCCACCGTCTACTCCTTTGAGAAGGGGAGGACAGAGTGCATCAGGGAGTTTGGTGTGGCTTACATGCGGCAAGGAGAAGGTGCAGCCCCAAACTGGCTTTCACTTCTAGAACCTTTTGCTATTGCGGGAGCAGCTGCTGGAGCTTTTCAACCGAGCTGCAAGAGTGAAAAGTGTGATGGCATGTCTATCTGAGAAGGAAGGTTCGGTGCCGCAGCCTGTTGTGCACAATTTATATGCTGATAAGAGAAGGGGGTGCTTTTGGAACGTTTTCCTTCCTGACACTTCTGTCTCTGTGAGCTTTAGCTGCTTGGACTCAGGGATACCGAAGGTATGTGAAAGTGACTGGGATGCGAGAATCATGTTGCACAGGGAACAGGGAAGGTCAGCAAATGTTTCCTGTCCTGGCACATCTCTCAGTCTGAACTGCAGCTGCAGATGCTTCACTTCCGCCAAGGACTCTGCCACCTTGAGAGAAGGATGCGCTCTATGGAGTTGAGAAAGAAAGTGCGTCTCACTAGCTTCTTTCCTCTACTTCATAGACAGCAAAGGGGCTATGAAAGGCAGCACTGGCTTTTTGTTCTAGGACTTCTTCTTTACAAGCAGCTGCTGGATGTTTGGAAGGGGGTTTGGGATATGCAAAAATGAGAGGCTAAGATGGTAAGAGGGTAAGATGGAAGTCATCTGGCAAAAGCAGAGCTCACAAAAGGGCCAGCTGAGAAAGCTCTTGCTGCCTACAACTTCAACTGCACCCCTCAAAGCAGCAGCACACACGCTGCTCTCGGCACTTTCCTTCTCAGCTCTACGCACCATCCTAAGCCTTGCCTCTCCCACACTCAGGATCCAAAGACAACGGCACCAGGGACTGCTCACACACTAAAGGCACCAGGACAAAAGGCTCACCAGCTTGGCCTTTGCATTCCCGCTGACAGCTCCACAGCTTGAACCCAGAGAACTGCCTGCTGCCAACAGCCTTTCCAATCACTCTGAGCACCTCATGACAAGGAGTGTGGGGAATGAATCTCCAGCAGCCTCCTGCCCCAGGCTGTCCCCCGGGAGCAGCCCTGCTCCAGGCCGTGACTGCCACCTGCACAGCCAAAGGACCCAGAGCCGGTGTTACACACCACGGCTGTGCCTGGCACAGAGACACCAGTGGCCACACAAGTGGCCATGGCACTGTCCACACACAGTCCCTGCTGCTGCTCCCCCAGCCGCTGGCACCAACTCCCAGCCACCCACTCCTAAAGCCACGGGGCCCACTGGGACACTGCGGGGGCTCGTGGAAGCCAGCGGCCATTGTGACACAGCGGGGCTGCACAGAGCCCACGGTGCTTTGTGACCCGTGGCTCCCAGGAGAGCCTTTGTGATGCTGGGGAACTACAAGGAAGCCTGGCTCCTCTGTGACACCACCACAGAAGCTCAGGGGAGCCCTGGAGACCGTGCTGATGCTATGGAACCTGATGCAACCCTGCCTCCACTGTGACACCACAGAAGCTCAGGGAGCCCTGGAGACTGTGGTGATGCTATGGAACCTGATGCAACCCTGCCTCCACTGTGACACCACAGAACCTCTGGGAGCCCTGGAGACCGTGGTGATGCTATGGAACCTGATGCAACCCTGCCTCCACTGTGACACCACAGAAGCTCAGGGAGCCCTGGAGACTGTGGTGATGCTATGGAACCTGATGCAACCCTGCCTCCACTGTGACACCACAGAACCTCTGGGAGCCCTGGAGACCGTGCTGATGCTATGGAACCTGATGCAACCCTGCCTCCACTGTGACACCACAGAAGCTCGGGGAGCTCTGCAGACCGTGGGGATGCTGGCGAAGCTGACGGAACCCTGGGCACCACAGTGACGCTATGGAACCTGGTGGAACCGAGGGGCCACAGTGACACTGTGGGGCCTTTTGGAAGCAACAGGACCCTGGTGGGAAGCCACGGGATGATTAATCCTGCACGAACCTGCTCCAGGTGGGCTCCTCTCTCCCGGCTTCCACAGGTGCTGCTAGGATCCCACTCCGGCACTGGCTTGGCACGGGCTCACGGCTTCCTTTGGCAATGGCTCTGCTCCAGGATGGCATGCTGCAGAGAATGCAGGTAGATTTTGTGCTCACTCCTGGCATGCAGCTGGACAATAAAGCCTGATCCAGCCCCCCCTCAGCATATGTCCGGCTCTGGCATTGGGGCGGGGCAACTTTGGGAGCAGCCCCAGCCCTGCTCCTGCTCCCGGCTGGGCACCCAGCTGCTGGGACACAGGTGTGTCCTGATGCCACCGTCTACTCCTTTGAGAAGGGGAGGACAGAGTGCATCAGGGAGTTTGGTGTGGCTTACATGCGGCAAGGAGAAGGTGCAGCCCCAAACTGGCTTTCACTTCTAGAACCTTTTGCTATTGCGGGAGCAGCTGCTGGAGCTTTTCAACCGAGCTGCAAGAGTGAAAAGTGTGATGGCATGTCTATCTGAGAAGGAAGGTTCGGTGCCGCAGCCTGTTGTGCACAATTTATATGCTGATAAGAGAAGGGGGTGCTTTTGCAACGTTTTCCTTCCTGACACTTCTGTCTCTGTGAGCTTTAGCTGCTTGGACTCAGGGATACCGAAGGTATGTGAAAGTGACTGGGATGCGAGAATCATGTTGCACAGGGAACAGGGAAGGTCAGCAAATGTTTCCTGTCCTGGCACATCTCTCAGTCTGAACTGCAGCTGCAGATGCTTCACTTCCGCCAAGGACTCTGCCACCTTGAGAGAAGGATGCGCTCTATGGAGTTGAGAAAGAAAGTGCGTCTCACTAGCTTCTTTCCTCTACTTCATAGACAGCAAAGGGGCTATGAAAGGCAGCACTGGCTTTTTGTTCTAGGACTTCTTCTTTACAAGCAGCTGCTGGATGTTTGGAAGGGGGTTTGGGATATGCAAAAATGAGAGGCTAAGATGGTAAGAGGGTAAGATGGAAGTCATCTGGCAAAAGCAGAGCTCACAAAAGGGCCAGCTGAGAAAGCTCTTGCTGCCTACAACTTCAACTGCACCCCTCAAAGCAGCAGCACACACGCTGCTCTCGGCACTTTCCTTCTCAGCTCTACGCACCATCCTAAGCCTTGCCTCTCCCACACTCAGGATCCAAAGACAACGGCACCAGGGACTGCTCACACACTAAAGGCACCAGGACAAAAGGCTCACCAGCTTGGCCTTTGCATTCCCGCTGACAGCTCCACAGCTTGAACCCAGAGAACTGCCTGCTGCCAACAGCCTTTCCAATCACTCTGAGCACCTCATGACAAGGAGTGTGGGGAATGAATCTCCAGCAGCCTCCTGCCCCAGGCTGTCCCCCGGGAGCAGCCCTGCTCCAGGCCGTGACTGCCACCTGCACAGCCAAAGGACCCAGAGCCGGTGTTACACACCACGGCTGTGCCTGGCACAGAGACACCAGTGGCCACACAAGTGGCCATGGCACTGTCCACACACAGTCCCTGCTGCTGCTCCCCCAGCCGCTGGCACCAACTCCCAGCCACCCACTCCTAAAGCCACGGGGCCCACTGGGACACTGCGGGGGCTCGTGGAAGCCAGCGGCCATTGTGACACAGCGGGGCTGCACAGAGCCCACGGTGCTTTGTGACCCGTGGCTCCCAGGAGAGCCTTTGTGATGCTGGGGAACTACAAGGAAGCCTGGCTCCTCTGTGACACCACCACAGAAGCTCAGGGGAGCCCTGGAGACCGTGCTGATGCTATTGAACCTGATGCAACCCTGCCTCCTCTGTGACACCACAGAACCTCTGGGAGCCCTGGAGACCGTGGTGATGCTATGGAACCTGATGCAACCCTGCCTCCTCTGTGACACCACAGAACCTCTGGGAGCCCTGGAGACCGTGCTGATGCTATGGAACCTGATGCAACCCTGCCTCCACTGTGACACCACAGAAGCTCAGGGAGCCCTGGAGACTGTGGTGATGCTATGGAACCTGATGCAACCCTGCCTCCACTGTGACACCACAGAACCTCTGGGAGCCCTGGAGACCGTGCTGATGCTATGGAACCTGATGCAACCCTGCCTCCACTGTGACACCACAGAAGCTCGGGGAGCTCTGCAGACCGTGGGGATGCTGGCGAAGCTGACGGAACCCTGGGCACCACAGTGACGCTATGGAACCTGGTGGAACCGAGGGGCCACAGTGACACTGTGGGGCCTTTTGGAAGCAACAGGACCCTGGTGGGAAGCCACGGGATGATTAATCCTGCACGAACCTGCTCCAGGTGGGCTCCTCTCTCCCGGCTTCCACAGGTGCTGCTAGGATCCCACTCCGGCACTGGCTTGGCACGGGCTCACGGCTTCCTTTGGCAATGGCTCTGCTCCAGGATGGCATGCTGCAGAGAATGCAGGTAGATTTTGTGCTCACTCCTGGCATGCAGCTGGACAATAAAGCCTGATCCAGCCCCCCCTCAGCATATGTCCGGCTCTGGCATTGGGGCGGGGCAACTTTGGGAGCAGCCCCAGCCCTGCTCCTGCTCCCGGCTGGGCACCCAGCTGCTGGGACACAGGTGTGTCCTGATGCCACCGTCTACTCCTTTGAGAAGGGGAGGACAGAGTGCATCAGGGAGTTTGGTGTGGCTTACATGCGGCAAGGAGAAGGTGCAGCCCCAAACTGGCTTTCACTTCTAGAACCTTTTGCTATTGCGGGAGCAGCTGCTGGAGCTTTTCAACCGAGCTGCAAGAGTGAAAAGTGTGATGGCATGTCTATCTGAGAAGGAAGGTTCGGTGCCGCAGCCTGTTGTGCACAATTTATATGCTGATAAGAGAAGGGGGTGCTTTTGGAACATTTTCCTTCCTGACACTTCTGTCTCTGTGAGCTTTAGCTGCTTGGACTCAGGGATACCGAAGGTGTGTGAAAGTGACTGGGATGCGAGAATCATGTTGCACAGGGAACAGGGAAGGTCAGCAAATGTTTCCTGTCCTGGCACATCTCTCAGTCTGAACTGCAGCTGCAGATGCTTCACTTCCGCCAAGGACTCTGCCACCTTGAGAGAAGGATGCGCTCTATGGAGTTGAGAAAGAAAGTGCGTCTCACTAGCTTCTTTCCTCTACTTCATAGACAGCAAAGGGGCTATGAAAGGCAGCACTGGCTTTTTGTTCTAGGACTTCTTCTTTACAAGCAGCTGCTGGATGTTTGGAAGGGGGTTTGGGATATGCAAAAATGAGAGGCTAAGATGGTAAGAGGGTAAGATGGAAGTCATCTGGCAAAAGCAGAGCTCACAAAAGGGCCAGCTGAGAAAGCTCTTGCTGCCTACAACTTCAACTGCACCCCTCAAAGCAGCAGCACACACGCTGCTCTCGGCACTTTCCTTCTCAGCTCTACGCACCATCCTAAGCCTTGCCTCTCCCACACTCAGGATCCAAAGACAACGGCACCAGGGACTGCTCACACACTAAAGGCACCAGGACAAAAGGCTCACCAGCTTGGCCTTTGCATTCCCGCTGACAGCTCCACAGCTTGAACCCAGAGAACTGCCTGCTGCCAACAGCCTTTCCAATCACTCTGAGCACCTCATGACAAGGAGTGTGGGGAATGAATCTCCAGCAGCCTCCTGCCCCAGGCTGTCCCCCGGGAGCAGCCCTGCTCCAGGCCGTGACTGCCACCTGCACAGCCAAAGGACCCAGAGCCGGTGTTACACACCACGGCTGTGCCTGGCACAGAGACACCAGTGGCCACACAAGTGGCCATGGCACTGTCCACACACAGTCCCTGCTGCTGCTCCCCCAGCCACTGGCACCAACTCCCAGCCACCCACTCCTAAAGCCACGGGGCCCACTGGGACACTGCGGGGGCTCGTGGAAGCCAGCGGCCATTGTGACACAGCGGGGCTGCACAGAGCCCACGGTGCTTTGTGACCCGTGGCTCCCAGGAGAGCCTTTGTGATGCTGGGGAACTACAAGGAAGCCTGGCTCCTCTGTGACACCACCACAGAAGCTCAGGGGAGCCCTGGAGACCGTGCTGATGCTATTGAACCTGATGCAACCCTGCCTCCTCTGTGACACCACAGAAGCTCTTGGAGCCCTGGAGACCGTGGTGATGCTATGGAACCTGATGCAACCCTGCCTCCTCTGTGACACCACAGAACCTCTGGGAGCCCTGGAGACCGTGCTGATGCTATGGAACCTGATGCAACCCTGCCTCCACTGTGACACCACAGAACCTCTGGGAGCCCTGGAGACCGTGCTGATGCTATGGAACCTGATGCAACCCTGCCTCCACTGTGACACCACAGAAGCTCGGGGAGCTCTGCAGACCGTGGGGATGCTGGCGAAGCTGACGGAACCCTGGGCACCACAGTGACGCTATGGAACCTGGTGGAACCGAGGGGCCACAGTGACACTGTGGGGCCTTTTGGAAGCAACAGGACCCTGGTGGGAAGCCACGGGATGATTAATCCTGCACAAACCTGCTCCAGGTGGGCTCCTCTCTCCCGGCTTCCACAGGTGCTGCTAGGATCCCACTCCGGCACTGGCTTGGCACGGGCTCACGGCTTCCTTTGGCAATGGCTCTGCTCCAGGATGGCATGCTGCAGAGAATGCAGGTAGATTTTGTGCTCACTCCTGGCATGCAGCTGGACAATAAAGCCTGATCCAGCCCCCCCTCAGCATATGTCCGGCTCTGGCATTGGGGCGGGGCAACTTTGGGAGCAGCCCCAGCCCTGCTCCTGCTCCCGGCTGGGCACCCAGCTGCTGGGACACAGGTGTGTCCTGATGCCACCGTCTACTCCTTTGAGAAGGGGAGGACAGAGTGCATCAGGGAGTTTGGTGTGGCTTACATGCGGCAAGGAGAAGGTGCAGCCCCAAACTGGCTTTCACTTCTAGAACCTTTTGCTATTGCGGGAGCAGCTGCTGGAGCTTTTCAACCGAGCTGCAAGAGTGAAAAGTGTGATGGCATGTCTATCTGAGAAGGAAGGTTCGGTGCCGCAGCCTGTTGTGCACAATTTATATGCTGATAAGAGAAGGGGGTGCTTTTGCAACGTTTTCCTTCCTGACACTTCTGTCTCTGTGAGCTTTAGCTGCTTGGACTCAGGGATACCGAAGGTATGTGAAAGTGACTGGGATGCGAGAATCATGTTGCACAGGGAACAGGGAAGGTCAGCAAATGTTTCCTGTCCTGGCACATCTCTCAGTCTGAACTGCAGCTGCAGATGCTTCACTTCCGCCAAGGACTCTGCCACCTTGAGAGAAGGATGCGCTCTATGGAGTTGAGAAAGAAAGTGCGTCTCACTAGCTTCTTTCCTCTACTTCATAGACAGCAAAGGGGCTATGAAAGGCAGCACTGGCTTTTTGTTCTAGGACTTCTTCTTTACAAGCAGCTGCTGGATGTTTGGAAGGGGGTTTGGGATATGCAAAAATGAGAGGCTAAGATGGTAAGAGGGTAAGATGGAAGTCATCTGGCAAAAGCAGAGCTCACAAAAGGGCCAGCTGAGAAAGCTCTTGCTGCCTACAACTTCAACTGCACCCCTCAAAGCAGCAGCACACACGCTGCTCTCGGCACTTTCCTTCTCAGCTCTACGCACCATCCTAAGCCTTGCCTCTCCCACACTCAGGATCCAAAGACAACGGCACCAGGGACTGCTCACACACTAAAGGCACCAGGACAAAAGGCTCACCAGCTTGGCCTTTGCATTCCCGCTGACAGCTCCACAGCTTGAACCCAGAGAACTGCCTGCTGCCAACAGCCTTTCCAATCACTCTGAGCACCTCATGACAAGGAGTGTGGGGAATGAATCTCCAGCAGCCTCCTGCCCCAGGCTGTCCCCCGGGAGCAGCCCTGCTCCAGGCCGTGACTGCCACCTGCACAGCCAAAGGACCCAGAGCCGGTGTTACACACCACGGCTGTGCCTGGCACAGAGACACCAGTGGCCACACAAGTGGCCATGGCACTGTCCACACACAGTCCCTGCTGCTGCTCCCCCAGCCGCTGGCACCAACTCCCAGCCACCCACTCCTAAAGCCACGGGGCCCACTGGGACATTGCGGGGGCTCGTGGAAGCCAGCGGCCATTGTGACACAGCGGGGCTGCACAGAGCCCACGGTGCTTTGTGACCCGTGGCTCCCAGGAGAGCCTTTGTGATGCTGGGGAACTACAAGGAAGCCTGGCTCCTCTGTGACACCACCACAGAAGCTCAGGGGAGCCCTGGAGACCGTGCTGATGCTATGGAACCTGATGCAACCCTGCCTCCACTGTGACACCACAGAAGCTCAGGGAGCCCTGGAGACTGTGGTGATGCTATGGAACCTGATGCAACCCTGCCTCCACTGTGACACCACAGAACCTCTGGGAGCCCTGGAGACCGTGCTGATGCTATGGAACCTGATGCAACCCTGCCTCCACTGTGACACCACAGAAGCTCGGGGAGCTCTGCAGACCGTGGGGATGCTGGCGAAGCTGACGGAACCCTGGGCACCACAGTGACGCTATGGAACCTGGTGGAACCGAGGGGCCACAGTGACACTGTGGGGCCTTTTGGAAGCAACAGGACCCTGGTGGGAAGCCACGGGATGATTAATCCTGCACGAACCTGCTCCAGGTGGGCTCCTCTCTCCCGGCTTCCACAGGTGCTGCTAGGATCCCACTCCGGCACTGGCTTGGCACGGGCTCACGGCTTCCTTTGGCAATGGCTCTGCTCCAGGATGGCATGCTGCAGAGAATGCAGGTAGATTTTGTGCTCACTCCTGGCATGCAGCTGGACAATAAAGCCTGATCCAGCCCCCCCTCAGCATATGTCCGGCTCTGGCATTGGGGCGGGGCAACTTTGGGAGCAGCCCCAGCCCTGCTCCTGCTCCCGGCTGGGCACCCAGCTGCTGGGACACAGGTGTGTCCTGATGCCACCGTCTACTCCTTTGAGAAGGGGAGGACAGAGTGCATCAGGGAGTTTGGTGTGGCTTACATGCGGCAAGGAGAAGGTGCAGCCCCAAACTGGCTTTCACTTCTAGAACCTTTTGCTATTGCGGGAGCAGCTGCTGGAGCTTTTCAACCGAGCTGCAAGAGTGAAAAGTGTGATGGCATGTCTATCTGAGAAGGAAGGTTCGGTGCCGCAGCCTGTTGTGCACAATTTATATGCTGATAAGAGAAGGGGGTGCTTTTGGAACGTTTTCCTTCCTGACACTTCTGTCTCTGTGAGCTTTAGCTGCTTGGACTCAGGGATACCGAAGGTATGTGAAAGTGACTGGGATGCGAGAATCATGTTGCACAGGGAACAGGGAAGGTCAGCAAATGTTTCCTGTCCTGGCACATCTCTCAGTCTGAACTGCAGCTGCAGATGCTTCACTTCCGCCAAGGACTCTGCCACCTTGAGAGAAGGATGCGCTCTATGGAGTTGAGAAAGAAAGTGCGTCTCACTAGCTTCTTTCCTCTACTTCATAGACAGCAAAGGGGCTATGAAAGGCAGCACTGGCTTTTTGTTCTAGGACTTCTTCTTTACAAGCAGCTGCTGGATGTTTGGAAGGGGGTTTGGGATATGCAAAAATGAGAGGCTAAGATGGTAAGAGGGTAAGATGGAAGTCATCTGGCAAAAGCAGAGCTCACAAAAGGGCCAGCTGAGAAAGCTCTTGCTGCCTACAACTTCAACTGCACCCCTCAAAGCAGCAGCACACACGCTGCTCTCGGCACTTTCCTTCTCAGCTCTACGCACCATCCTAAGCCTTGCCTCTCCCACACTCAGGATCCAAAGACAACGGCACCAGGGACTGCTCACACACTAAAGGCACCAGGACAAAAGGCTCACCAGCTTGGCCTTTGCATTCCCGCTGACAGCTCCACAGCTTGAACCCAGAGAACTGCCTGCTGCCAACAGCCTTTCCAATCACTCTGAGCACCTCATGACAAGGAGTGTGGGGAATGAATCTCCAGCAGCCTCCTGCCCCAGGCTGTCCCCCGGGAGCAGCCCTGCTCCAGGCCGTGACTGCCACCTGCACAGCCAAAGGACCCAGAGCCGGTGTTACACAACCACGGCTGTGCCTGGCACAGAGACACCAGTGGCCACACAAGTGGCCATGGCACTGTCCACACACAGTCCCTGCTGCTGCTCCCCCAGCCGCTGGCACCAACTCCCAGCCACCCACTCCTAAAGCTACGGGGCCCACTGGGACACTGTGGGGGCTCGTGGAAGCCAGCGGCCATTGTGACACAGCGGGGCTGCACAGAGCCCACGGTGCTTTGTGACCCGTGGCTCCCAGGAGAGCCTTTGTGATGCTGGGGAACTACAAGGAAGCCTGGCTCCTCTGTGACACCACCACAGAAGCTCAGGGGAGCCCTGGAGACCGTGCTGATGCTATTGAACCTGATGCAACCCTGCCTCCTCTGTGACACCACAGAAGCTCTTGGAGCCCTGGAGACCGTGGTGATGCTATGGAACCTGATGCAACCCTGCCTCCTCTGTGACACCACAGAACCTCTGGGAGCCCTGGAGACCGTGCTGATGCTATGGAACCTGATGCAACCCTGCCTCCACTGTGACACCACAGAAGCTCAGGGAGCCCTGGAGACTGTGGTGATGCTATGGAACCTGATGCAACCCTGCCTCCACTGTGACACCACAGAACCTCTGGGAGCCCTGGAGACCGTGCTGATGCTATGGAACCTGATGCAACCCTGCCTCCACTGTGATACCACAGAAGCTCGGGGAGCTCTGCAGACCGTGGGGATGCTGGCGAAGCTGACGGAACCCTGGGCACCACAGTGACGCTATGGAACCTGGTGGAACCGAGGGGCCATAGTGACACTGTGGGGCCTTTTGGAAGCAACAGGACCCTGGTGGGAAGCCACGGGATGATTAATCCTGCACGAACCTGCTCCAGGTGGGCTCCTCTCTCCCGGCTTCCACAGGTGCTGCTAGGATCCCACTCCGGCACTGGCTTGGCACGGGCTCACGGCTTCCTTTGGCAATGGCTCTGCTCCAGGATGGCATGCTGCAGAGAATGCAGGTAGATTTTGTGCTCAATCCTGGCATGCAGCTGGACAATAAAGCCTGATCCAGCCCCCCCTCAGCATATGTCCGGCTCTGGCATTGGGGCGGGGCAACTTTGGGAGCAGCCCCAGCCCTGCTCCTGCTCCCGGCTGGGCACCCAGCTGCTGGGACACAGGTGTGTCCTGATGCCACCGTCTACTCCTTTGAGAAGGGGAGGACAGAGTGCATCAGGGAGTTTGGTGTGGCTTACATGCGGCAAGGAGAAGGTGCAGCCCCAAACTGGCTTTCACTTCTAGAACCTTTTGCTATTGCGGGAGCAGCTGCTGGAGCTTTTCAACCGAGCTGCAAGAGTGAAAAGTGTGATGGCATGTCTATCTGAGAAGGAAGGTTCGGTGCCGCAGCCTGTTGTGCACAATTTATATGCTGATAAGAGAAGGGGGTGCTTTTGCAACGTTTTCCTTCCTGACACTTCTGTCTCTGTGAGCTTTAGCTGCTTGGACTCAGGGATACCGAAGGTATGTGAAAGTGACTGGGATGCGAGAATCATGTTGCACAGGGAACAGGGAAGGTCAGCAAATGTTTCCTGTCCTGGCACATCTCTCAGTCTGAACTGCAGCTGCAGATGCTTCACTTCCGCCAAGGACTCTGCCACCTTGAGAGAAGGATGCGCTCTATGGAGTTGAGAAAGAAAGTGCGTCTCACTAGCTTCTTTCCTCTACTTCATAGACAGCAAAGGGGCTATGAAAGGCAGCACTGGCTTTTTGTTCTAGGACTTCTTCTTTACAAGCAGCTGCTGGATGTTTGGAAGGGGGTTTGGGATATGCAAAAATGAGAGGCTAAGATGGTAAGAGGGTAAGATGGAAGTCATCTGGCAAAAGCAGAGCTCACAAAAGGGCCAGCTGAGAAAGCTCTTGCTGCCTACAACTTCAACTGCACCCCTCAAAGCAGTAGCACACACGCTGCTCTCGGCACTTTCCTTCTCAGCTCTACGCACCATCCTAAGCCTTGCCTCTCCCACACTCAGGATCCAAAGACAACGGCACCAGGGACTGCTCACACACTAAAGGCACCAGGACAAAAGGCTCACCAGCTTGGCCTTTGCATTCCCGCTGACAGCTCCACAGCTTGAACCCAGAGAACTGCCTGCTGCCAACAGCCTTTCCAATCACTCTGAGCACCTCATGACAAGGAGTGTGGGGAATGAATCTCCAGCAGCCTCCTGCCCCAGGCTGTCCCCCGGGAGCAGCCCTGCTCCAGGCCGTGACTGCCACCTGCACAGCCAAAGGACCCAGAGCCGGTGTTACACACCACGGCTGTGCCTGGCACAGAGACACCAGTGGCCACACAAGTGGCCATGGCACTGTCCACACACAGTCCCTGCTGCTGCTCCCCCAGCCGCTGGCACCAACTCCCAGCCACCCACTCCTAAAGCTACGGGGCCCACTGGGACACTGCGGGGGCTCGTGGAAGCCAGCGGCCATTGTGACACAGCGGGGCTGCACAGAGCCCACGGTGCTTTGTGACCCGTGGCTCCCAGGAGAGCCTTTGTGATGCTGGGGAACTACAAGGAAGCCTGGCTCCTCTGTGACACCACCACAGAAGCTCAGGGGAGCCCTGGAGACCGTGGTGATGCTATGGAACCTGATGCAACCCTGCCTCCTCTGTGACACCACAGAAGCTCAGGGAGCCCTGGAGACTGTGGTGATGCTATGGAACCTGATGCAACCCTGCCTCCACTGTGACACCACAGAACCTCTGGGAGCCCTGGAGACCGTGCTGATGCTATGGAACCTGATGCAACCCTGCCTCCACTGTGACACCACAGAAGCTCGGGGAGCTCTGCAGACCGTGGGGATGCTGGCGAAGCTGACGGAACCCTGGGCACCACAGTGACGCTATGGAACCTGGTGGAACCGAGGGGCCACAGTGACACTGTGGGGCCTTTTGGAAGCAACAGGACCCTGGTGGGAAGCCACGGGATGATTAATCCTGCACGAACCTGCTCCAGGTGGGCTCCTCTCTCCCGGCTTCCACAGGTGCTGCTAGGATCCCACTCCGGCACTGGCTTGGCACGGGCTCACGGCTTCCTTTGGCAATGGCTCTGCTCCAGGATGGCATGCTGCAGAGAATGCAGGTAGATTTTGTGCTCACTCCTGGCATGCAGCTGGACAATAAAGCCTGATCCAGCCCCCCCTCAGCATATGTCCGGCTCTGGCATTGGGGCGGGGCAACTTTGGGAGCAGCCCCAGCCCTGCTCCTGCTCCCGGCTGGGCACCCAGCTGCTGGGACACAGGTGTGTCCTGATGCCACCGTCTACTCCTTTGAGAAGGGGAGGACAGAGTGCATCAGGGAGTTTGGTGTGGCTTACATGCGGCAAGGAGAAGGTGCAGCCCCAAACTGGCTTTCACTTCTAGAACCTTTTGCTATTGCGGGAGCAGCTGCTGGAGCTTTTCAACCGAGCTGCAAGAGTGAAAAGTGTGATGGCATGTCTATCTGAGAAGGAAGGTTCGGTGCCGCAGCCTGTTGTGCACAATTTATATGCTGATAAGAGAAGGGGGTGCTTTTGGAACGTTTTCCTTCCTGACACTTCTGTCTCTGTGAGCTTTAGCTGCTTGGACTCAGGGATACCGAAGGTATGTGAAAGTGACTGGGATGCGAGAATCATGTTGCACAGGGAACAGGGAAGGTCAGCAAATGTTTCCTGTCCTGGCACATCTCTCAGTCTGAACTGCAGCTGCAGATGCTTCACTTCCGCCAAGGACTCTGCCACCTTGAGAGAAGGATGCGCTCTATGGAGTTGAGAAAGAAAGTGCGTCTCACTAGCTTCTTTCCTCTACTTCATAGACAGCAAAGGGGCTATGAAAGGCAGCACTGGCTTTTTGTTCTAGGACTTCTTCTTTACAAGCAGCTGCTGGATGTTTGGAAGGGGGTTTGGGATATGCAAAAATGAGAGGCTAAGATGGTAAGAGGGTAAGATGGAAGTCATCTGGCAAAAGCAGAGCTCACAAAAGGGCCAGCTGAGAAAGCTCTTGCTGCCTACAACTTCAACTGCACCCCTCAAAGCAGCAGCACACACGCTGCTCTCGGCACTTTCCTTCTCAGCTCTACGCACCATCCTAAGCCTTGCCTCTCCCACACTCAGGATCCAAAGACAACGGCACCAGGGACTGCTCACACACTAAAGGCACCAGGACAAAAGGCTCACCAGCTTGGCCTTTGCATTCCCGCTGACAGCTCCACAGCTTGAACCCAGAGCTGTCAACAGCCTGCTGCCAACAGCCTTTCCAATCACTCTGAGCACCTCATGACAAGGAGTGTGGGGAATGAATCTCCAGCAGCCTCCTGCCCCAGGCTGTCCCCCGGGAGCAGCCCTGCTCCAGGCCGTGACTGCCACCTGCACAGCCAAAGGACCCAGAGCCGGTGTTACACACCACGGCTGTGCCTGGCACAGAGACACCAGTGGCCACACAAGTGGCCATGGCACTGTCCACACACAGTCCCTGCTGCTGCTCCCCCAGCCACTGGCACCAACTCCCAGCCACCCACTCCTAAAGCCACGGGGCCCACTGGGACACTGCGGGGGCTCGTGGAAGCCAGCGGCCATTGTGACACAGCGGGGCTGCACAGAGCCCACGGTGCTTTGTGACCCGTGGCTCCCAGGAGAGCCTTTGTGATGCTGGGGAACTACAAGGAAGCCTGGCTCCTCTGTGACACCACCACAGAAGCTCAGGGGAGCCCTGGAGACCGTGCTGATGCTATGGAACCTGATGCAACCCTGCCTCCACTGTGACACCACAGAAGCTCAGGGAGCCCTGGAGACTGTGGTGATGCTATGGAACCTGATGCAACCCTGCCTCCACTGTGACACCACAGAACCTCTGGGAGCCCTGGAGACCGTGCTGATGCTATGGAACCTGATGCAACCCTGCCTCCACTGTGACACCACAGAAGCTCGGGGACCTCTGCAGACCGTGGGGATGCTGGCGAAGCTGACGGAACCCTGGGCACCACAGTGACGCTATGGAACCTGGTGGAACCGAGGGGCCACAGTGACACTGTGGGGCCTTTTGGAAGCAACAGGACCCTGGTGGGAAGCCACGGGATGATTAATCCTGCACCTTCAGAACTTCAACTGCACCCCTCAAAGCAGCAGCACACACGCTGCTCTCGGCACTTTCCTTCTCAGCTCTACGCACCATCCTAAGCCTTGCCTCTCCCACACTCAGGATCCAAAGACAACGGCACCAGGGACTGCTCACACACTAAAGGCACCAGGACAAAAGGCTCACCAGCTTGGCCTTTGCATTCCCGCTGACAGCTCCACAGCTTGAACCCAGAGAACTGCCTGCTGCCAACAGCCTTTCCAATCACTCTGAGCACCTCATGACAAGGAGTGTGGGGAATGAATCTCCAGCAGCCTCCTGCCCCAGGCTGTCCCCCGGGAGCAGCCCTGCTCCAGGCCGTGACTGCCACCTGCACAGCCAAAGGACCCAGAGCCGGTGTTACACACCACGGCTGTGCCTGGCACAGAGACACCAGTGGCCACACAAGTGGCCATGGCACTGTCCACACACAGTCCCTGCTGCTGCTCCCCCAGCCGCTGGCACCAACTCCCAGCCACCCACTCCTAAAGCTACGGGGCCCACTGGGACACTGCGGGGGCTCGTGGAAGCCAGCGGCCATTGTGACACAGCGGGGCTGCACAGAGCCCACGGTGCTTTGTGACCCGTGGCTCCCAGGAGAGCCTTTGTGATGCTGGGGAACTACAAGGAAGCCTGGCTCCTCTGTGACACCACCACAGAAGCTCAGGGGAGCCCTGGAGGCCGTGGTGATGCTATGGAACCTGATGCAACCCTGCCTCCACTGTGACACCACAGAAGCTCAGGGACCTCTGCAGACCGTGGGGATGCTGGCGAAGCTGACGGAACCCTGGGCACCACAGTGACGCTATGGAACCTGGTGGAACCGAGGGGCCACAGTGACACTGTGGGGCCTTTTGGAAGCAACAGGACCCTGGTGGGAAGCCACGGGATGATTAATCCTGCACGAACCTGCTCCAGGTGGGCTCCTCTCTCCCGGCTTCCACAGGTGCTGCTAGGATCCCACTCCGGCACTGGCTTGGCACGGGCTCACGGCTTCCTTTGGCAATGGCTCTGCTCCAGGATGGCATGCTGCAGAGAATGCAGGTAGATTTTGTGCTCACTCCTGGCATGCAGCTGGACAATAAAGCCTGATCCAGCCCCCCCTCAGCATATGTCCGGCTCTGGCATTGGGGCGGGGCAACTTTGGGAGCAGCCCCAGCCCTGCTCCTGCTCCCGGCTGGGCACCCAGCTGCTGGGACACAGGTGTGTCCTGATGCCACCGTCTACTCCTTTGAGAAGGGGAGGACAGAGTGCATCAGGGAGTTTGGTGTGGCTTACATGCGGCAAGGAGAAGGTGCAGCCCCAAACTGGCTTTCACTTCTAGAACCTTTTGCTATTGCGGGAGCAGCTGCTGGAGCTTTTCAACCGAGCTGCAAGAGTGAAAAGTGTGATGGCATGTCTATCTGAGAAGGAAGGTTCGGTGCCGCAGCCTGTTGTGCACAATTTATATGCTGATAAGAGAAGGGGGTGCTTTTGCAACGTTTTCCTTCCTGACACTTCTGTCTCTGTGAGCTTTAGCTGCTTGGACTCAGGGATACCGAAGGTATGTGAAAGTGACTGGGATGCGAGAATCATGTTGCACAGGGAACAGGGAAGGTCAGCAAATGTTTCCTGTCCTGGCACATCTCTCAGTCTGAACTGCAGCTGCAGATGCTTCACTTCCGCCAAGGACTCTGCCACCTTGAGAGAAGGATGCGCTCTATGGAGTTGAGAAAGAAAGTGCGTCTCACTAGCTTCTTTCCTCTACTTCATAGACAGCAAAGGGGCTATGAAAGGCAGCACTGGCTTTTTGTTCTAGGACTTCTTCTTTACAAGCAGCTGCTGGATGTTTGGAAGGGGGTTTGGGATATGCAAAAATGAGAGGCTAAGATGGTAAGAGGGTAAGATGGAAGTCATCTGGCAAAAGCAGAGCTCACAAAAGGGCCAGCTGAGAAAGCTCTTGCTGCCTACAACTTCAACTGCACCCCTCAAAGCAGCAGCACACACGCTGCTCTCGGCACTTTCCTTCTCAGCTCTACGCACCATCCTAAGCCTTGCCTCTCCCACACTCAGGATCCAAAGACAACGGCACCAGGGACTGCTCACACACTAAAGGCACCAGGACAAAAGGCTCACCAGCTTGGCCTTTGCATTCCCGCTGACAGCTCCACAGCTTGAACCCAGAGAACTGCCTGCTGCCAACAGCCTTTCCAATCACTCTGAGCACCTCATGACAAGGAGTGTGGGGAATGAATCTCCAGCAGCCTCCTGCCCCAGGCTGTCCCCCGGGAGCAGCCCTGCTCCAGGCCGTGACTGCCACCTGCACAGCCAAAGGACCCAGAGCCGGTGTTACACACCACGGCTGTGCCTGGCACAGAGACACCAGTGGCCACACAAGTGGCCATGGCACTGTCCACACACAGTCCCTGCTGCTGCTCCCCCAGCCGCTGGCACCAACTCCCAGCCACCCACTCCTAAAGCCACGGGGCCCACTGGGACATTGCGGGGGCTCGTGGAAGCCAGCGGCCATTGTGACACAGCGGGGCTGCACAGAGCCCACGGTGCTTTGTGACCCGTGGCTCCCAGGAGAGCCTTTGTGATGCTGGGGAACTACAAGGAAGCCTGGCTCCTCTGTGACACCACCACAGAAGCTCAGGGGAGCCCTGGAGGCCGTGGTGATGCTATGGAACCTGATGCAACCCTGCCTCCACTGTGACACCACAGAAGCTCAGGGACCTCTGCAGACCGTGGGGATGCTGGCGAAGCTGACGGAACCCTGGGCACCACAGTGACGCTATGGAACCTGGTGGAACCGAGGGGCCACAGTGACACTGTGGGGCCTTTTGGAAGCAACAGGACCCTGGTGGGAAGCCACGGGATGATTAATCCTGCACGAACCTGCTCCAGGTGGGCTCCTCTCTCCCGGCTTCCACAGGTGCTGCTAGGATCCCACTCCGGCACTGGCTTGGCACGGGCTCACGGCTTCCTTTGGCAATGGCTCTGCTCCAGGATGGCATGCTGCAGAGAATGCAGGTAGATTTTGTGCTCACTCCTGGCATGCAGCTGGACAATAAAGCCTGATCCAGCCCCCCCTCAGCATATGTCCGGCTCTGGCATTGGGGCGGGGCAACTTTGGGAGCAGCCCCAGCCCTGCTCCTGCTCCCGGCTGGGCACCCAGCTGCTGGGACACAGGTGTGTCCTGATGCCACCGTCTACTCCTTTGAGAAGGGGAGGACAGAGTGCATCAGGGAGTTTGGTGTGGCTTACATGCGGCAAGGAGAAGGTGCAGCCCCAAACTGGCTTTCACTTCTAGAACCTTTTGCTATTGCGGGAGCAGCTGCTGGAGCTTTTCAACCGAGCTGCAAGAGTGAAAAGTGTGATGGCATGTCTATCTGAGAAGGAAGGTTCGGTGCCGCAGCCTGTTGTGCACAATTTATATGCTGATAAGAGAAGGGGGTGCTTTTGCAACGTTTTCCTTCCTGACACTTCTGTCTCTGTGAGCTTTAGCTGCTTGGACTCAGGGATACCGAAGGTATGTGAAAGTGACTGGGATGCGAGAATCATGTTGCACAGGGAACAGGGAAGGTCAGCAAATGTTTCCTGTCCTGGCACATCTCTCAGTCTGAACTGCAGCTGCAGATGCTTCACTTCCGCCAAGGACTCTGCCACCTTGAGAGAAGGATGCGCTCTATGGAGTTGAGAAAGAAAGTGCGTCTCACTAGCTTCTTTCCTCTACTTCATAGACAGCAAAGGGGCTATGAAAGGCAGCACTGGCTTTTTGTTCTAGGACTTCTTCTTTACAAGCAGCTGCTGGATGTTTGGAAGGGGGTTTGGGATATGCAAAAATGAGAGGCTAAGATGGTAAGAGGGTAAGATGGAAGTCATCTGGCAAAAGCAGAGCTCACAAAAGGGCCAGCTGAGAAAGCTCTTGCTGCCTACAACTTCAACTGCACCCCTCAAAGCAGCAGCACACACGCTGCTCTCGGCACTTTCCTTCTCAGCTCTACGCACCATCCTAAGCCTTGCCTCTCCCACACTCAGGATCCAAAGACAACGGCACCAGGGACTGCTCACACACTAAAGGCACCAGGACAAAAGGCTCACCAGCTTGGCCTTTGCATTCCCGCTGACAGCTCCACAGCTTGAACCCAGAGAACTGCCTGCTGCCAACAGCCTTTCCAATCACTCTGAGCACCTCATGACAAGGAGTGTGGGGAATGAATCTCCAGCAGCCTCCTGCCCCAGGCTGTCCCCCGGGAGCAGCCCTGCTCCAGGCCGTGACTGCCACCTGCACAGCCAAAGGACCCAGAGCCGGTGTTACACACCACGGCTGTGCCTGGCACAGAGACACCAGTGGCCACACAAGTGGCCATGGCACTGTCCACACACAGTCCCTGCTGCTGCTCCCCCAGCCGCTGGCACCAACTCCCAGCCACCCACTCCTAAAGCCACGGGGCCCACTGGGACACTGCGGGGGCTCGTGGAAGCCAGCGGCCATTGTGACACAGCGGGGCTGCACAGAGCCCACGGTGCTTTGTGACCCGTGGCTCCCAGGAGAGCCTTTGTGATGCTGGGGAACTACAAGGAAGCCTGGCTCCTCTGTGACACCACCACAGAAGCTCAGGGGAGCCCTGGAGACCGTGCTGATGCTATTGAACCTGATGCAACCCTGCCTCCTCTGTGACACCACAGAAGCTCTTGGAGCCCTGGAGACCGTGGTGATGCTATGGAACCTGATGCAACCCTGCCTCCTCTGTGACACCACAGAACCTCTGGGAGCCCTGGAGACCGTGGTGATGCTATGGAACCTGATGCAACCCTGCCTCCACTGTGACACCACAGAAGCTCAGGGAGCCCTGGAGACTGTGGTGATGCTATGGAACCTGATGCAACCCTGCCTCCACTGTGACACCACAGAACCTCTGGGAGCCCTGGAGACCGTGCTGATGCTATGGAACCTGATGCAACCCTGCCTCCACTGTGACACCACAGAAGCTCGGGGACCTCTGCAGACCGTGGGGATGCTGGCGAAGCTGACGGAACCCTGGGCACCACAGTGACGCTATGGAACCTGGTGGAACCGAGGGGCCACAGTGACACTGTGGGGCCTTTTGGAAGCAACAGGACCCTGGTGGGAAGCCACGGGATGATTAATCCTGCACGAACCTGCTCCAGGTGGGCTCCTCTCTCCCGGCTTCCACAGGTGCTGCTAGGATCCCACTCCGGCACTGGCTTGGCACGGGCTCACGGCTTCCTTTGGCAATGGCTCTGCTCCAGGATGGCATGCTGCAGAGAATGCAGGTAGATTTTGTGCTCACTCCTGGCATGCAGCTGGACAATAAAGCCTGATCCAGCCCCCCCTCAGCATATGTCCGGCTCTGGCATTGGGGCGGGGCAACTTTGGGAGCAGCCCCAGCCCTGCTCCTGCTCCCGGCTGGGCACCCAGCTGCTGGGACACAGGTGTGTCCTGATGCCACCGTCTACTCCTTTGAGAAGGGGAGGACAGAGTGCATCAGGGAGTTTGGTGTGGCTTACATGCGGCAAGGAGAAGGTGCAGCCCCAAACTGGCTTTCACTTCTAGAACCTTTTGCTATTGCGGGAGCAGCTGCTGGAGCTTTTCAACCGAGCTGCAAGAGTGAAAAGTGTGATGGCATGTCTATCTGAGAAGGAAGGTTCGGTGCCGCAGCCTGTTGTGCACAATTTATATGCTGATAAGAGAAGGGGGTGCTTTTGGAACGTTTTCCTTCCTGACACTTCTGTCTCTGTGAGCTTTAGCTGCTTGGACTCAGGGATACCGAAGGTATGTGAAAGTGACTGGGATGCGAGAATCATGTTGCACAGGGAACAGGGAAGGTCAGCAAATGTTTCCTGTCCTGGCACATCTCTCAGTCTGAACTGCAGCTGCAGATGCTTCACTTCCGCCAAGGACTCTGCCACCTTGAGAGAAGGATGCGCTCTATGGAGTTGAGAAAGAAAGTGCGTCTCACTAGCTTCTTTCCTCTACTTCATAGACAGCAAAGGGGCTATGAAAGGCAGCACTGGCTTTTTGTTCTAGGACTTCTTCTTTACAAGCAGCTGCTGGATGTTTGGAAGGGGGTTTGGGATATGCAAAAATGAGAGGCTAAGATGGTAAGAGGGTAAGATGGAAGTCATCTGGCAAAAGCAGAGCTCACAAAAGGGCCAGCTGAGAAAGCTCTTGCTGCCTACAACTTCAACTGCACCCCTCAAAGCAGCAGCACACACGCTGCTCTCGGCACTTTCCTTCTCAGCTCTACGCACCATCCTAAGCCTTGCCTCTCCCACACTCAGGATCCAAAGACAACGGCACCAGGGACTGCTCACACACTAAAGGCACCAGGACAAAAGGCTCACCAGCTTGGCCTTTGCATTCCCGCTGACAGCTCCACAGCTTGAACCCAGAGAACTGCCTGCTGCCAACAGCCTTTCCAATCACTCTGAGCACCTCATGACAAGGAGTGTGGGGAATGAATCTCCAGCAGCCTCCTGCCCCAGGCTGTCCCCCGGGAGCAGCCCTGCTCCAGGCCGTGACTGCCACCTGCACAGCCAAAGGACCCAGAGCCGGTGTTACACACCACGGCTGTGCCTGGCACAGAGACACCAGTGGCCACACAAGTGGCCATGGCACTGTCCACACACAGTCCCTGCTGCTGCTCCCCCAGCCGCTGGCACCAACTCCCAGCCACCCACTCCTAAAGCCACGGGGCCCACTGGGACACTGCGGGGGCTCGTGGAAGCCAGCGGCCATTGTGACACAGCGGGGCTGCACAGAGCCCACGGTGCTTTGTGACCCGTGGCTCCCAGGAGAGCCTTTGTGATGCTGGGGAACTACAAGGAAGCCTGGCTCCTCTGTGACACCACCACAGAAGCTCAGGGGAGCCCTGGAGACCGTGCTGATGCTATTGAACCTGATGCAACCCTGCCTCCTCTGTGACACCACAGAAGCTCTTGGAGCCCTGGAGACCGTGGTGATGCTATGGAACCTGATGCAACCCTGCCTCCTCTGTGACACCACAGAACCTCTGGGAGCCCTGGAGACCGTGGTGATGCTATGGAACCTGATGCAACCCTGCCTCCACTGTGACACCACAGAAGCTCAGGGAGCCCTGGAGACTGTGGTGATGCTATGGAACCTGATGCAACCCTGCCTCCACTGTGACACCACAGAACCTCTGGGAGCCCTGGAGACCGTGCTGATGCTATGGAACCTGATGCAACCCTGCCTCCACTGTGACACCACAGAAGCTCGGGGAGCTCTGCAGACCGTGGGGATGCTGGCGAAGCTGACGGAACCCTGGGCACCACAGTGACGCTATGGAACCTGGTGGAACCGAGGGGCCACAGTGACACTGTGGGGCCTTTTGGAAGCAACAGGACCCTGGTGGGAAGCCACGGGATGATTAATCCTGCACCTTCAGAACTTCAACTGCACCCCTCAAAGCAGCAGCACACACGCTGCTCTCGGCACTTTCCTTCTCAGCTCTACGCACCATCCTAAGCCTTGCCTCTCCCACACTCAGGATCCAAAGACAACGGCACCAGGGACTGCTCACACACTAAAGGCACCAGGACAAAAGGCTCACCAGCTTGGCCTTTGCATTCCCGCTGACAGCTCCACAGCTTGAACCCAGAGAACTGCCTGCTGCCAACAGCCTTTCCAATCACTCTGAGCACCTCATGACAAGGAGTGTGGGGAATGAATCTCCAGCAGCCTCCTGCCCCAGGCTGTCCCCCGGGAGCAGCCCTGCTCCAGGCCGTGACTGCCACCTGCACAGCCAAAGGACCCAGAGCCGGTGTTACACACCACGGCTGTGCCTGGCACAGAGACACCAGTGGCCACACAAGTGGCCATGGCACTGTCCACACACAGTCCCTGCTGCTGCTCCCCCAGCCGCTGGCACCAACTCCCAGCCACCCACTCCTAAAGCTACGGGGCCCACTGGGACACTGCGGGGGCTCGTGGAAGCCAGCGGCCATTGTGACACAGCGGGGCTGCACAGAGCCCACGGTGCTTTGTGACCCGTGGCTCCCAGGAGAGCCTTTGTGATGCTGGGGAACTACAAGGAAGCCTGGCTCCTCTGTGACACCACCACAGAAGCTCAGGGGAGCCCTGGAGGCCGTGGTGATGCTATGGAACCTGATGCAACCCTGCCTCCACTGTGACACCACAGAAGCTCAGGGACCTCTGCAGACCGTGGGGATGCTGGCGAAGCTGACGGAACCCTGGGCACCACAGTGACGCTATGGAACCTGGTGGAACCGAGGGGCCACAGTGACACTGTGGGGCCTTTTGGAAGCAACAGGACCCTGGTGGGAAGCCACGGGATGATTAATCCTGCACGAACCTGCTCCAGGTGGGCTCCTCTCTCCCGGCTTCCACAGGTGCTGCTAGGATCCCACTCCGGCACTGGCTTGGCACGGGCTCACGGCTTCCTTTGGCAATGGCTCTGCTCCAGGATGGCATGCTGCAGAGAATGCAGGTAGATTTTGTGCTCACTCCTGGCATGCAGCTGGACAATAAAGCCTGATCCAGCCCCCCCTCAGCATATGTCCGGCTCTGGCATTGGGGCGGGGCAACTTTGGGAGCAGCCCCAGCCCTGCTCCTGCTCCCGGCTGGGCACCCAGCTGCTGGGACACAGGTGTGTCCTGATGCCACCGTCTACTCCTTTGAGAAGGGGAGGACAGAGTGCATCAGGGAGTTTGGTGTGGCTTACATGCGGCAAGGAGAAGGTGCAGCCCCAAACTGGCTTTCACTTCTAGAACCTTTTGCTATTGCGGGAGCAGCTGCTGGAGCTTTTCAACCGAGCTGCAAGAGTGAAAAGTGTGATGGCATGTCTATCTGAGAAGGAAGGTTCGGTGCCGCAGCCTGTTGTGCACAATTTATATGCTGATAAGAGAAGGGGGTGCTTTTGCAACGTTTTCCTTCCTGACACTTCTGTCTCTGTGAGCTTTAGCTGCTTGGACTCAGGGATACCGAAGGTATGTGAAAGTGACTGGGATGCGAGAATCATGTTGCACAGGGAACAGGGAAGGTCAGCAAATGTTTCCTGTCCTGGCACATCTCTCAGTCTGAACTGCAGCTGCAGATGCTTCACTTCCGCCAAGGACTCTGCCACCTTGAGAGAAGGATGCGCTCTATGGAGTTGAGAAAGAAAGTGCGTCTCACTAGCTTCTTTCCTCTACTTCATAGACAGCAAAGGGGCTATGAAAGGCAGCACTGGCTTTTTGTTCTAGGACTTCTTCTTTACAAGCAGCTGCTGGATGTTTGGAAGGGGGTTTGGGATATGCAAAAATGAGAGGCTAAGATGGTAAGAGGGTAAGATGGAAGTCATCTGGCAAAAGCAGAGCTCACAAAAGGGCCAGCTGAGAAAGCTCTTGCTGCCTACAACTTCAACTGCACCCCTCAAAGCAGCAGCACACACGCTGCTCTCGGCACTTTCCTTCTCAGCTCTACGCACCATCCTAAGCCTTGCCTCTCCCACACTCAGGATCCAAAGACAACGGCACCAGGGACTGCTCACACACTAAAGGCACCAGGACAAAAGGCTCACCAGCTTGGCCTTTGCATTCCCGCTGACAGCTCCACAGCTTGAACCCAGAGAACTGCCTGCTGCCAACAGCCTTTCCAATCACTCTGAGCACCTCATGACAAGGAGTGTGGGGAATGAATCTCCAGCAGCCTCCTGCCCCAGGCTGTCCCCCGGGAGCAGCCCTGCTCCAGGCCGTGACTGCCACCTGCACAGCCAAAGGACCCAGAGCCGGTGTTACACACCACGGCTGTGCCTGGCACAGAGACACCAGTGGCCACACAAGTGGCCATGGCACTGTCCACACACAGTCCCTGCTGCTGCTCCCCCAGCCGCTGGCACCAACTCCCAGCCACCCACTCCTAAAGCCACGGGGCCCACTGGGACATTGCGGGGGCTCGTGGAAGCCAGCGGCCATTGTGACACAGCGGGGCTGCACAGAGCCCACGGTGCTTTGTGACCCGTGGCTCCCAGGAGAGCCTTTGTGATGCTGGGGAACTACAAGGAAGCCTGGCTCCTCTGTGACACCACCACAGAAGCTCAGGGGAGCCCTGGAGGCCGTGGTGATGCTATGGAACCTGATGCAACCCTGCCTCCACTGTGACACCACAGAAGCTCAGGGACCTCTGCAGACCGTGGGGATGCTGGCGAAGCTGACGGAACCCTGGGCACCACAGTGACGCTATGGAACCTGGTGGAACCGAGGGGCCACAGTGACACTGTGGGGCCTTTTGGAAGCAACAGGACCCTGGTGGGAAGCCACGGGATGATTAATCCTGCACGAACCTGCTCCAGGTGGGCTCCTCTCTCCCGGCTTCCACAGGTGCTGCTAGGATCCCACTCCGGCACTGGCTTGGCACGGGCTCACGGCTTCCTTTGGCAATGGCTCTGCTCCAGGATGGCATGCTGCAGAGAATGCAGGTAGATTTTGTGCTCACTCCTGGCATGCAGCTGGACAATAAAGCCTGATCCAGCCCCCCCTCAGCATATGTCCGGCTCTGGCATTGGGGCGGGGCAACTTTGGGAGCAGCCCCAGCCCTGCTCCTGCTCCCGGCTGGGCACCCAGCTGCTGGGACACAGGTGTGTCCTGATGCCACCGTCTACTCCTTTGAGAAGGGGAGGACAGAGTGCATCAGGGAGTTTGGTGTGGCTTACATGTGGCAAGGAGAAGGTGCAGCCCCAAACTGGCTTTCACTTCTAGAACCTTTTGCTATTGCGGGAGCAGCTGCTGGAGCTTTTCAACCGAGCTGCAAGAGTGAAAAGTGTGATGGCATGTCTATCTGAGAAGGAAGGTTCGGTGCCGCAGCCTGTTGTGCACAATTTATATGCTGATAAGAGAAGGGGGTGCTTTTGGAACGTTTTCCTTCCTGACACTTCTGTCTCTGTGAGCTTTAGCTGCTTGGACTCAGGGATACCGAAGGTATGTGAAAGTGACTGGGATGCGAGAATCATGTTGCACAGGGAACAGGGAAGGTCAGCAAATGTTTCCTGTCCTGGCACATCTCTCAGTCTGAACTGCAGCTGCAGATGCTTCACTTCCGCCAAGGACTCTGCCACCTTGAGAGAAGGATGCGCTCTATGGAGTTGAGAAAGAAAGTGCGTCTCACTAGCTTCTTTCCTCTACTTCATAGACAGCAAAGGGGCTATGAAAGGCAGCACTGGCTTTTTGTTCTAGGACTTCTTCTTTACAAGCAGCTGCTGGATGTTTGGAAGGGGGTTTGGGATATGCAAAAATGAGAGGCTAAGATGGTAAGAGGGTAAGATGGAAGTCATCTGGCAAAAGCAGAGCTCACAAAAGGGCCAGCTGAGAAAGCTCTTGCTGCCTACAACTTCAACTGCACCCCTCAAAGCAGCAGCACACACGCTGCTCTCGGCACTTTCCTTCTCAGCTCTACGCACCATCCTAAGCCTTGCCTCTCCCACACTCAGGATCCAAAGACAACGGCACCAGGGACTGCTCACACACTAAAGGCACCAGGACAAAAGGCTCACCAGCTTGGCCTTTGCATTCCCGCTGACAGCTCCACAGCTTGAACCCAGAGAACTGCCTGCTGCCAACAGCCTTTCCAATCACTCTGAGCACCTCATGACAAGGAGTGTGGGGAATGAATCTCCAGCAGCCTCCTGCCCCAGGCTGTCCCCCGGGAGCAGCCCTGCTCCAGGCCGTGACTGCCACCTGCACAGCCAAAGGACCCAGAGCCGGTGTTACACACCACGGCTGTGCCTGGCACAGAGACACCAGTGGCCACACAAGTGGCCATGGCACTGTCCACACACAGTCCCTGCTGCTGCTCCCCCAGCCGCTGGCACCAACTCCCAGCCACCCACTCCTAAAGCCACGGGGCCCACTGGGACACTGCGGGGGCTCGTGGAAGCCAGCGGCCATTGTGACACAGCGGGGCTGCACAGAGCCCACGGTGCTTTGTGACCCGTGGCTCCCAGGAGAGCCTTTGTGATGCTGGGGAACTACAAGGAAGCCTGGCTCCTCTGTGACACCACCACAGAAGCTCAGGGGAGCCCTGGAGACCGTGCTGATGCTATTGAACCTGATGCAACCCTGCCTCCTCTGTGACACCACAGAACCTCTGGGAGCCCTGGAGACCGTGGTGATGCTATGGAACCTGATGCAACCCTGCCTCCACTGTGACACCACAGAACCTCTGGGAGCCCTGGAGACCGTGCTGATGCTATGGAACCTGATGCAACCCTGCCTCCACTGTGACACCACAGAAGCTCAGGGAGCCCTGGAGACTGTGGTGATGCTATGGAACCTGATGCAACCCTGCCTCCACTGTGACACCACAGAACCTCTGGGAGCCCTGGAGACCGTGCTGATGCTATGGAACCTGATGCAACCCTGCCTCCACTGTGACACCACAGAAGCTCGGGGAGCTCTGCAGACCGTGGGGATGCTGGCGAAGCTGACGGAACCCTGGGCACCACAGTGACGCTATGGAACCTGGTGGAACCGAGGGGCCACAGTGACACTGTGGGGCCTTTTGGAAGCAACAGGACCCTGGTGGGAAGCCACGGGATGATTAATCCTGCACGAACCTGCTCCAGGTGGGCTCCTCTCTCCCGGCTTCCACAGGTGCTGCTAGGATCCCACTCCGGCACTGGCTTGGCACGGGCTCACGGCTTCCTTTGGCAATGGCTCTGCTCCAGGATGGCATGCTGCAGAGAATGCAGGTAGATTTTGTGCTCACTCCTGGCATGCAGCTGGACAATAAAGCCTGATCCAGCCCCCCCTCAGCATATGTCCGGCTCTGGCATTGGGGCGGGGCAACTTTGGGAGCAGCCCCAGCCCTGCTCCTGCTCCCGGCTGGGCACCCAGCTGCTGGGACACAGGTGTGTCCTGATGCCACCGTCTACTCCTTTGAGAAGGGGAGGACAGAGTGCATCAGGGAGTTTGGTGTGGCTTACATGCGGCAAGGAGAAGGTGCAGCCCCAAACTGGCTTTCACTTCTAGAACCTTTTGCTATTGCGGGAGCAGCTGCTGGAGCTTTTCAACCGAGCTGCAAGAGTGAAAAGTGTGATGGCATGTCTATCTGAGAAGGAAGGTTCGGTGCCGCAGCCTGTTGTGCACAATTTATATGCTGATAAGAGAAGGGGGTGCTTTTGGAACATTTTCCTTCCTGACACTTCTGTCTCTGTGAGCTTTAGCTGCTTGGACTCAGGGATACCGAAGGTGTGTGAAAGTGACTGGGATGCGAGAATCATGTTGCACAGGGAACAGGGAAGGTCAGCAAATGTTTCCTGTCCTGGCACATCTCTCAGTCTGAACTGCAGCTGCAGATGCTTCACTTCCGCCAAGGACTCTGCCACCTTGAGAGAAGGATGCGCTCTATGGAGTTGAGAAAGAAAGTGCGTCTCACTAGCTTCTTTCCTCTACTTCATAGACAGCAAAGGGGCTATGAAAGGCAGCACTGGCTTTTTGTTCTAGGACTTCTTCTTTACAAGCAGCTGCTGGATGTTTGGAAGGGGGTTTGGGATATGCAAAAATGAGAGGCTAAGATGGTAAGAGGGTAAGATGGAAGTCATCTGGCAAAAGCAGAGCTCACAAAAGGGCCAGCTGAGAAAGCTCTTGCTGCCTACAACTTCAACTGCACCCCTCAAAGCAGCAGCACACACGCTGCTCTCGGCACTTTCCTTCTCAGCTCTACGCACCATCCTAAGCCTTGCCTCTCCCACACTCAGGATCCAAAGACAACGGCACCAGGGACTGCTCACACACTAAAGGCACCAGGACAAAAGGCTCACCAGCTTGGCCTTTGCATTCCCGCTGACAGCTCCACAGCTTGAACCCAGAGAACTGCCTGCTGCCAACAGCCTTTCCAATCACTCTGAGCACCTCATGACAAGGAGTGTGGGGAATGAATCTCCAGCAGCCTCCTGCCCCAGGCTGTCCCCCGGGAGCAGCCCTGCTCCAGGCCGTGACTGCCACCTGCACAGCCAAAGGACCCAGAGCCGGTGTTACACACCACGGCTGTGCCTGGCACAGAGACACCAGTGGCCACACAAGTGGCCATGGCACTGTCCACACACAGTCCCTGCTGCTGCTCCCCCAGCCGCTGGCACCAACTCCCAGCCACCCACTCCTAAAGCCACGGGGCCCACTGGGACACTGCGGGGGCTCGTGGAAGCCAGCGGCCATTGTGACACAGCGGGGCTGCACAGAGCCCACGGTGCTTTGTGACCCGTGGCTCCCAGGAGAGCCTTTGTGATGCTGGGGAACTACAAGGAAGCCTGGCTCCTCTGTGACACCACCACAGAAGCTCAGGGGAGCCCTGGAGACCGTGCTGATGCTATTGAACCTGATGCAACCCTGCCTCCTCTGTGACACCACAGAAGCTCTTGGAGCCCTGGAGACCGTGGTGATGCTATGGAACCTGATGCAACCCTGCCTCCTCTGTGACACCACAGAACCTCTGGGAGCCCTGGAGACCGTGCTGATGCTATGGAACCTGATGCAACCCTGCCTCCACTGTGACACCACAGAAGCTCAGGGAGCCCTGGAGACTGTGGTGATGCTATGGAACCTGATGCAACCCTGCCTCCACTGTGACACCACAGAACCTCTGGGAGCCCTGGAGACCGTGCTGATGCTATGGAACCTGATGCAACCCTGCCTCCACTGTGACACCACAGAAGCTCGGGGAGCTCTGCAGACCGTGGGGATGCTGGCGAAGCTGACGGAACCCTGGGCACCACAGTGACGCTATGGAACCTGGTGGAACCGAGGGGCCATAGTGACACTGTGGGGCCTTTTGGAAGCAACAGGACCCTGGTGGGAAGCCACGGGATGATTAATCCTGCACGAACCTGCTCCAGGTGGGCTCCTCTCTCCCGGCTTCCACAGGTGCTGCTAGGATCCCACTCCGGCACTGGCTTGGCACGGGCTCACGGCTTCCTTTGGCAATGGCTCTGCTCCAGGATGGCATGCTGCAGAGAATGCAGGTAGATTTTGTGCTCACTCCTGGCATGCAGCTGGACAATAAAGCCTGATCCAGCCCCCCCTCAGCATATGTCCGGCTCTGGCATTGGGGCGGGGCAACTTTGGGAGCAGCCCCAGCCCTGCTCCTGCTCCCGGCTGGGCACCCAGCTGCTGGGACACAGGTGTGTCCTGATGCCACCGTCTACTCCTTTGAGAAGGGGAGGACAGAGTGCATCAGGGAGTTTGGTGTGGCTTACATGCGGCAAGGAGAAGGTGCAGCCCCAAACTGGCTTTCACTTCTAGAACCTTTTGCTATTGCGGGAGCAGCTGCTGGAGCTTTTCAACCGAGCTGCAAGAGTGAAAAGTGTGATGGCATGTCTATCTGAGAAGGAAGGTTCGGTGCCGCAGCCTGTTGTGCACAATTTATATGCTGATAAGAGAAGGGGGTGCTTTTGCAACGTTTTCCTTCCTGACACTTCTGTCTCTGTGAGCTTTAGCTGCTTGGACTCAGGGATACCGAAGGTATGTGAAAGTGACTGGGATGCGAGAATCATGTTGCACAGGGAACAGGGAAGGTCAGCAAATGTTTCCTGTCCTGGCACATCTCTCAGTCTGAACTGCAGCTGCAGATGCTTCACTTCCGCCAAGGACTCTGCCACCTTGAGAGAAGGATGCGCTCTATGGAGTTGAGAAAGAAAGTGCGTCTCACTAGCTTCTTTCCTCTACTTCATAGACAGCAAAGGGGCTATGAAAGGCAGCACTGGCTTTTTGTTCTAGGACTTCTTCTTTACAAGCAGCTGCTGGATGTTTGGAAGGGGGTTTGGGATATGCAAAAATGAGAGGCTAAGATGGTAAGAGGGTAAGATGGAAGTCATCTGGCAAAAGCAGAGCTCACAAAAGGGCCAGCTGAGAAAGCTCTTGCTGCCTACAACTTCAACTGCACCCCTCAAAGCAGCAGCACACACGCTGCTCTCGGCACTTTCCTTCTCAGCTCTACGCACCATCCTAAGCCTTGCCTCTCCCACACTCAGGATCCAAAGACAACGGCACCAGGGACTGCTCACACACTAAAGGCACCAGGACAAAAGGCTCACCAGCTTGGCCTTTGCATTCCCGCTGACAGCTCCACAGCTTGAACCCAGAGAACTGCCTGCTGCCAACAGCCTTTCCAATCACTCTGAGCACCTCATGACAAGGAGTGTGGGGAATGAATCTCCAGCAGCCTCCTGCCCCAGGCTGTCCCCCGGGAGCAGCCCTGCTCCAGGCCGTGACTGCCACCTGCACAGCCAAAGGACCCAGAGCCGGTGTTACACACCACGGCTGTGCCTGGCACAGAGACACCAGTGGCCACACAAGTGGCCATGGCACTGTCCACACACAGTCCCTGCTGCTGCTCCCCCAGCCGCTGGCACCAACTCCCAGCCACCCACTCCTAAAGCTACGGGGCCCACTGGGACACTGCGGGGGCTCGTGGAAGCCAGCGGCCATTGTGACACAGCGGGGCTGCACAGAGCCCACGGTGCTTTGTGACCCGTGGCTCCCAGGAGAGCCTTTGTGATGCTGGGGAACTACAAGGAAGCCTGGCTCCTCTGTGACACCACCACAGAAGCTCAGGGGAGCCCTGGAGGCCGTGGTGATGCTATGGAACCTGATGCAACCCTGCCTCCACTGTGACACCACAGAAGCTCAGGGACCTCTGCAGACTGTGGGGATGCTGGCGAAGCTGACGGAACCCTGGGCACCACAGTGACGCTATGGAACCTGGTGGAACCGAGGGGCCACAGTGACACTGTGGGGCCTTTTGGAAGCAACAGGACCCTGGTGGGAAGCCACGGGATGATTAATCCTGCACGAACCTGCTCCAGGTGGGCTCCTCTCTCCCGGCTTCCACAGGTGCTGCTAGGATCCCACTCCGGCACTGGCTTGGCACGGGCTCACGGCTTCCTTTGGCAATGGCTCTGCTCCAGGATGGCATGCTGCAGAGAATGCAGGTAGATTTTGTGCTCACTCCTGGCATGCAGCTGGACAATAAATCCTGATCCAGCCCCCCCTCAGCATATGTCCGGCTCTGGCATTGGGGCGGGGCAACTTTGGGAGCAGCCCCAGCCCTGCTCCTGCTCCCGGCTGGGCACCCAGCTGCTGGGACACAGGTGTGTCCTGATGCCACCGTCTACTCCTTTGAGAAGGGGAGGACAGAGTGCATCAGGGAGTTTGGTGTGGCTTACATGCGGCAAGGAGAAGGTGCAGCCCCAAACTGGCTTTCACTTCTAGAACGTTTTGCTATTGCGGGAGCAGCTGCTGGAGCTTTTCAACCGAGCTGCAAGAGTGAAAAGTGTGATGGCATGTCTATCTGAGAAGGAAGGTTCGGTGCCGCAGCCTGTTGTGCACAATTTATATGCTGATAAGAGAAGGGGGTGCTTTTGGAACGTTTTCCTTCCTGACACTTCTGTCTCTGTGAGCTTTAGCTGCTTGGACTCAGGGATACCGAAGGTATGTGAAAGTGACTGGGATGCGAGAATCATGTTGCACAGGGAACAGGGAAGGTCAGCAAATGTTTCCTGTCCTGGCACATCTCTCAGTCTGAACTGCAGCTGCAGATGCTTCACTTCCGCCAAGGACTCTGCCACCTTGAGAGAAGGATGCGCTCTATGGAGTTGAGAAAGAAAGTGCGTCTCACTAGCTTCTTTCCTCTACTTCATAGACAGCAAAGGGGCTATGAAAGGCAGCACTGGCTTTTTGTTCTAGGACTTCTTCTTTACAAGCAGCTGCTGGATGTTTGGAAGGGGGTTTGGGATATGCAAAAATGAGAGGCTAAGATGGTAAGAGGGTAAGATGGAAGTCATCTGGCAAAAGCAGAGCTCACAAAAGGGCCAGCTGAGAAAGCTCTTGCTGCCTACAACTTCAACTGCACCCCTCAAAGCAGCAGCACACACGCTGCTCTCGGCACTTTCCTTCTCAGCTCTACGCACCATCCTAAGCCTTGCCTCTCCCACACTCAGGATCCAAAGACAACGGCACCAGGGACTGCTCACACACTAAAGGCACCAGGACAAAAGGCTCACCAGCTTGGCCTTTGCATTCCCGCTGACAGCTCCACAGCTTGAACCCAGAGAACTGCCTGCTGCCAACAGCCTTTCCAATCACTCTGAGCACCTCATGACAAGGAGTGTGGGGAATGAATCTCCAGCAGCCTCCTGCCCCAGGCTGTCCCCCGGGAGCAGCCCTGCTCCAGGCCGTGACTGCCACCTGCACAGCCAAAGGACCCAGAGCCGGTGTTACACACCACGGCTGTGCCTGGCACAGAGACACCAGTGGCCACACAAGTGGCCATGGCACTGTCCACACACAGTCCCTGCTGCTGCTCCCCCAGCCGCTGGCACCAACTCCCAGCCACCCACTCCTAAAGCCACGGGGCCCACTGGGACACTGCGGGGGCTCGTGGAAGCCAGCGGCCATTGTGACACAGCGGGGCTGCACAGAGCCCACGGTGCTTTGTGACCCGTGGCTCCCAGGAGAGCCTTTGTGATGCTGGGGAACTACAAGGAAGCCTGGCTCCTCTGTGACACCACCACAGAAGCTCAGGGGAGCCCTGGAGACCGTGCTGATGCTATTGAACCTGATGCAACCCTGCCTCCTCTGTGACACCACAGAAGCTCTTGGAGCCCTGGAGACCGTGGTGATGCTATGGAACCTGATGCAACCCTGCCTCCTCTGTGACACCACAGAACCTCTGGGAGCCCTGGAGACCGTGGTGATGCTATGGAACCTGATGCAACCCTGCCTCCACTGTGACACCACAGAAGCTCAGGGAGCCCTGGAGACTGTGGTGATGCTATGGAACCTGATGCAACCCTGCCTCCACTGTGACACCACAGAACCTCTGGGAGCCCTGGAGACCGTGCTGATGCTATGGAACCTGATGCAACCCTGCCTCCACTGTGACACCACAGAAGCTCGGGGAGCTCTGCAGACCGTGGGGATGCTGGCGAAGCTGACGGAACCCTGGGCACCACAGTGACGCTATGGAACCTGGTGGAACCGAGGGGCCACAGTGACACTGTGGGGCCTTTTGGAAGCAACAGGACCCTGGTGGGAAGCCACGGGATGATTAATCCTGCACGAACCTGCTCCAGGTGGGCTCCTCTCTCCCGGCTTCCACAGGTGCTGCTAGGATCCCACTCCGGCACTGGCTTGGCACGGGCTCACGGCTTCCTTTGGCAATGGCTCTGCTCCAGGATGGCATGCTGCAGAGAATGCAGGTAGATTTTGTGCTCACTCCTGGCATGCAGCTGGACAATAAAGCCTGATCCAGCCCCCCCTCAGCATATGTCCGGCTCTGGCATTGGGGCGGGGCAACTTTGGGAGCAGCCCCAGCCCTGCTCCTGCTCCCGGCTGGGCACCCAGCTGCTGGGACACAGGTGTGTCCTGATGCCACCGTCTACTCCTTTGAGAAGGGGAGGACAGAGTGCATCAGGGAGTTTGGTGTGGCTTACATGCGGCAAGGAGAAGGTGCAGCCCCAAACTGGCTTTCACTTCTAGAACCTTTTGCTATTGCGGGAGCAGCTGCTGGAGCTTTTCAACCGAGCTGCAAGAGTGAAAAGTGTGATGGCATGTCTATCTGAGAAGGAAGGTTCGGTGCCGCAGCCTGTTGTGCACAATTTATATGCTGATAAGAGAAGGGGGTGCTTTTGGAACGTTTTCCTTCCTGACACTTCTGTCTCTGTGAGCTTTAGCTGCTTGGACTCAGGGATACCGAAGGTATGTGAAAGTGACTGGGATGCGAGAATCATGTTGCACAGGGAACAGGGAAGGTCAGCAAATGTTTCCTGTCCTGGCACATCTCTCAGTCTGAACTGCAGCTGCAGATGCTTCACTTCCGCCAAGGACTCTGCCACCTTGAGAGAAGGATGCGCTCTATGGAGTTGAGAAAGAAAGTGCGTCTCACTAGCTTCTTTCCTCTACTTCATAGACAGCAAAGGGGCTATGAAAGGCAGCACTGGCTTTTTGTTCTAGGACTTCTTCTTTACAAGCAGCTGCTGGATGTTTGGAAGGGGGTTTGGGATATGCAAAAATGAGAGGCTAAGATGGTAAGAGGGTAAGATGGAAGTCATCTGGCAAAAGCAGAGCTCACAAAAGGGCCAGCTGAGAAAGCTCTTGCTGCCTACAACTTCAACTGCACCCCTCAAAGCAGCAGCACACACGCTGCTCTCGGCACTTTCCTTCTCAGCTCTACGCACCATCCTAAGCCTTGCCTCTCCCACACTCAGGATCCAAAGACAACGGCACCAGGGACTGCTCACACACTAAAGGCACCAGGACAAAAGGCTCACCAGCTTGGCCTTTGCATTCCCGCTGACAGCTCCACAGCTTGAACCCAGAGAACTGCCTGCTGCCAACAGCCTTTCCAATCACTCTGAGCACCTCATGACAAGGAGTGTGGGGAATGAATCTCCAGCAGCCTCCTGCCCCAGGCTGTCCCCCGGGAGCAGCCCTGCTCCAGGCCGTGACTGCCACCTGCACAGCCAAAGGACCCAGAGCCGGTGTTACACACCACGGCTGTGCCTGGCACAGAGACACCAGTGGCCACACAAGTGGCCATGGCACTGTCCACACACAGTCCCTGCTGCTGCTCCCCCAGCCGCTGGCACCAACTCCCAGCCACCCACTCCTAAAGCCACGGGGCCCACTGGGACACTGCGGGGGCTCGTGGAAGCCAGCGGCCATTGTGACACAGCGGGGCTGCACAGAGCCCACGGTGCTTTGTGACCCGTGGCTCCCAGGAGAGCCTTTGTGATGCTGGGGAACTACAAGGAAGCCTGGCTCCTCTGTGACACCACCACAGAAGCTCAGGGGAGCCCTGGAGACCGTGCTGATGCTATGGAACCTGATGCAACCCTGCCTCCACTGTGACACCACAGAAGCTCAGGGAGCCCTGGAGACTGTGGTGATGCTATGGAACCTGATGCAACCCTGCCTCCACTGTGACACCACAGAACCTCTGGGAGCCCTGGAGACCGTGGTGATGCTATGGAACCTGATGCAACCCTGCCTCCACTGTGACACCACAGAAGCTCAGGGAGCCCTGGAGACTGTGGTGATGCTATGGAACCTGATGCAACCCTGCCTCCACTGTGACACCACAGAACCTCTGGGAGCCCTGGAGACCGTGCTGATGCTATGGAACCTGATGCAACCCTGCCTCCACTGTGACACCACAGAAGCTCGGGGAGCTCTGCAGACCGTGGGGATGCTGGCGAAGCTGACGGAACCCTGGGCACCACAGTGACGCTATGGAACCTGGTGGAACCGAGGGGCCACAGTGACACTGTGGGGCCTTTTGGAAGCAACAGGACCCTGGTGGGAAGCCACGGGATGATTAATCCTGCACGAACCTGCTCCAGGTGGGCTCCTCTCTCCCGGCTTCCACAGGTGCTGCTAGGATCCCACTCCGGCACTGGCTTGGCACGGGCTCACGGCTTCCTTTGGCAATGGCTCTGCTCCAGGATGGCATGCTGCAGAGAATGCAGGTAGATTTTGTGCTCACTCCTGGCATGCAGCTGGACAATAAAGCCTGATCCAGCCCCCCCTCAGCATATGTCCGGCTCTGGCATTGGGGCGGGGCAACTTTGGGAGCAGCCCCAGCCCTGCTCCTGCTCCCGGCTGGGCACCCAGCTGCTGGGACACAGGTGTGTCCTGATGCCACCGTCTACTCCTTTGAGAAGGGGAGGACAGAGTGCATCAGGGAGTTTGGTGTGGCTTACATGCGGCAAGGAGAAGGTGCAGCCCCAAACTGGCTTTCACTTCTAGAACCTTTTGCTATTGCGGGAGCAGCTGCTGGAGCTTTTCAACCGAGCTGCAAGAGTGAAAAGTGTGATGGCATGTCTATCTGAGAAGGAAGGTTCGGTGCCGCAGCCTGTTGTGCACAATTTATATGCTGATAAGAGAAGGGGGTGCTTTTGGAACGTTTTCCTTCCTGACACTTCTGTCTCTGTGAGCTTTAGCTGCTTGGACTCAGGGATACCGAAGGTATGTGAAAGTGACTGGGATGCGAGAATCATGTTGCACAGGGAACAGGGAAGGTCAGCAAATGTTTCCTGTCCTGGCACATCTCTCAGTCTGAACTGCAGCTGCAGATGCTTCACTTCCGCCAAGGACTCTGCCACCTTGAGAGAAGGATGCGCTCTATGGAGTTGAGAAAGAAAGTGCGTCTCACTAGCTTCTTTCCTCTACTTCATAGACAGCAAAGGGGCTATGAAAGGCAGCACTGGCTTTTTGTTCTAGGACTTCTTCTTTACAAGCAGCTGCTGGATGTTTGGAAGGGGGTTTGGGATATGCAAAAATGAGAGGCTAAGATGGTAAGAGGGTAAGATGGAAGTCATCTGGCAAAAGCAGAGCTCACAAAAGGGCCAGCTGAGAAAGCTCTTGCTGCCTACAACTTCAACTGCACCCCTCAAAGCAGCAGCACACACGCTGCTCTCGGCACTTTCCTTCTCAGCTCTACGCACCATCCTAAGCCTTGCCTCTCCCACACTCAGGATCCAAAGACAACGGCACCAGGGACTGCTCACACACTAAAGGCACCAGGACAAAAGGCTCACCAGCTTGGCCTTTGCATTCCCGCTGACAGCTCCACAGCTTGAACCCAGAGAACTGCCTGCTGCCAACAGCCTTTCCAATCACTCTGAGCACCTCATGACAAGGAGTGTGGGGAATGAATCTCCAGCAGCCTCCTGCCCCAGGCTGTCCCCCGGGAGCAGCCCTGCTCCAGGCCGTGACTGCCACCTGCACAGCCAAAGGACCCAGAGCCGGTGTTACACACCACGGCTGTGCCTGGCACAGAGACACCAGTGGCCACACAAGTGGCCATGGCACTGTCCACACACAGTCCCTGCTGCTGCTCCCCCAGCCGCTGGCACCAACTCCCAGCCACCCACTCCTAAAGCCACGGGGCCCACTGGGACACTGCGGGGGCTCGTGGAAGCCAGCGGCCATTGTGACACAGCGGGGCTGCACAGAGCCCACGGTGCTTTGTGACCCGTGGCTCCCAGGAGAGCCTTTGTGATGCTGGGGAACTACAAGGAAGCCTGGCTCCTCTGTGACACCACCACAGAAGCTCAGGGGAGCCCTGGAGACCGTGCTGATGCTATTGAACCTGATGCAACCCTGCCTCCTCTGTGACACCACAGAACCTCTGGGAGCCCTGGAGACCGTGGTGATGCTATGGAACCTGATGCAACCCTGCCTCCTCTGTGACACCACAGAACCTCTGGGAGCCCTGGAGACCGTGCTGATGCTATGGAACCTGATGCAACCCTGCCTCCACTGTGACACCACAGAAGCTCAGGGAGCCCTGGAGACTGTGGTGATGCTATGGAACCTGATGCAACCCTGCCTCCACTGTGACACCACAGAACCTCTGGGAGCCCTGGAGACCGTGCTGATGCTATGGAACCTGATGCAACCCTGCCTCCACTGTGACACCACAGAAGCTCGGGGAGCTCTGCAGACCGTGGGGATGCTGGCGAAGCTGACGGAACCCTGGGCACCACAGTGACGCTATGGAACCTGGTGGAACCGAGGGGCCACAGTGACACTGTGGGGCCTTTTGGAAGCAACAGGACCCTGGTGGGAAGCCACGGGATGATTAATCCTGCACGAACCTGCTCCAGGTGGGCTCCTCTCTCCCGGCTTCCACAGGTGCTGCTAGGATCCCACTCCGGCACTGGCTTGGCACGGGCTCACGGCTTCCTTTGGCAATGGCTCTGCTCCAGGATGGCATGCTGCAGAGAATGCAGGTAGATTTTGTGCTCACTCCTGGCATGCAGCTGGACAATAAAGCCTGATCCAGCCCCCCCTCAGCATATGTCCGGCTCTGGCATTGGGGCGGGGCAACTTTGGGAGCAGCCCCAGCCCTGCTCCTGCTCCCGGCTGGGCACCCAGCTGCTGGGACACAGGTGTGTCCTGATGCCACCGTCTACTCCTTTGAGAAGGGGAGGACAGAGTGCATCAGGGAGTTTGGTGTGGCTTACATGCGGCAAGGAGAAGGTGCAGCCCCAAACTGGCTTTCACTTCTAGAACCTTTTGCTATTGCGGGAGCAGCTGCTGGAGCTTTTCAACCGAGCTGCAAGAGTGAAAAGTGTGATGGCATGTCTATCTGAGAAGGAAGGTTCGGTGCCGCAGCCTGTTGTGCACAATTTATATGCTGATAAGAGAAGGGGGTGCTTTTGGAACATTTTCCTTCCTGACACTTCTGTCTCTGTGAGCTTTAGCTGCTTGGACTCAGGGATACCGAAGGTGTGTGAAAGTGACTGGGATGCGAGAATCATGTTGCACAGGGAACAGGGAAGGTCAGCAAATGTTTCCTGTCCTGGCACATCTCTCAGTCTGAACTGCAGCTGCAGATGCTTCACTTCCGCCAAGGACTCTGCCACCTTGAGAGAAGGATGCGCTCTATGGAGTTGAGAAAGAAAGTGCGTCTCACTAGCTTCTTTCCTCTACTTCATAGACAGCAAAGGGGCTATGAAAGGCAGCACTGGCTTTTTGTTCTAGGACTTCTTCTTTACAAGCAGCTGCTGGATGTTTGGAAGGGGGTTTGGGATATGCAAAAATGAGAGGCTAAGATGGTAAGAGGGTAAGATGGAAGTCATCTGGCAAAAGCAGAGCTCACAAAAGGGCCAGCTGAGAAAGCTCTTGCTGCCTACAACTTCAACTGCACCCCTCAAAGCAGCAGCACACACGCTGCTCTCGGCACTTTCCTTCTCAGCTCTACGCACCATCCTAAGCCTTGCCTCTCCCACACTCAGGATCCAAAGACAACGGCACCAGGGACTGCTCACACACTAAAGGCACCAGGACAAAAGGCTCACCAGCTTGGCCTTTGCATTCCCGCTGACAGCTCCACAGCTTGAACCCAGAGAACTGCCTGCTGCCAACAGCCTTTCCAATCACTCTGAGCACCTCATGACAAGGAGTGTGGGGAATGAATCTCCAGCAGCCTCCTGCCCCAGGCTGTCCCCCGGGAGCAGCCCTGCTCCAGGCCGTGACTGCCACCTGCACAGCCAAAGGACCCAGAGCCGGTGTTACACACCACGGCTGTGCCTGGCACAGAGACACCAGTGGCCACACAAGTGGCCATGGCACTGTCCACACACAGTCCCTGCTGCTGCTCCCCCAGCCACTGGCACCAACTCCCAGCCACCCACTCCTAAAGCCACGGGGCCCACTGGGACACTGCGGGGGCTCGTGGAAGCCAGCGGCCATTGTGACACAGCGGGGCTGCACAGAGCCCACGGTGCTTTGTGACCCGTGGCTCCCAGGAGAGCCTTTGTGATGCTGGGGAACTACAAGGAAGCCTGGCTCCTCTGTGACACCACCACAGAAGCTCAGGGGAGCCCTGGAGACCGTGCTGATGCTATTGAACCTGATGCAACCCTGCCTCCTCTGTGACACCACAGAAGCTCTTGGAGCCCTGGAGACCGTGGTGATGCTATGGAACCTGATGCAACCCTGCCTCCTCTGTGACACCACAGAACCTCTGGGAGCCCTGGAGACCGTGCTGATGCTATGGAACCTGATGCAACCCTGCCTCCACTGTGACACCACAGAACCTCTGGGAGCCCTGGAGACCGTGCTGATGCTATGGAACCTGATGCAACCCTGCCTCCACTGTGACACCACAGAAGCTCGGGGAGCTCTGCAGACCGTGGGGATGCTGGCGAAGCTGACGGAACCCTGGGCACCACAGTGACGCTATGGAACCTGGTGGAACCGAGGGGCCACAGTGACACTGTGGGGCCTTTTGGAAGCAACAGGACCCTGGTGGGAAGCCACGGGATGATTAATCCTGCACAAACCTGCTCCAGGTGGGCTCCTCTCTCCCGGCTTCCACAGGTGCTGCTAGGATCCCACTCCGGCACTGGCTTGGCACGGGCTCACGGCTTCCTTTGGCAATGGCTCTGCTCCAGGATGGCATGCTGCAGAGAATGCAGGTAGATTTTGTGCTCACTCCTGGCATGCAGCTGGACAATAAAGCCTGATCCAGCCCCCCCTCAGCATATGTCCGGCTCTGGCATTGGGGCGGGGCAACTTTGGGAGCAGCCCCAGCCCTGCTCCTGCTCCCGGCTGGGCACCCAGCTGCTGGGACACAGGTGTGTCCTGATGCCACCGTCTACTCCTTTGAGAAGGGGAGGACAGAGTGCATCAGGGAGTTTGGTGTGGCTTACATGCGGCAAGGAGAAGGTGCAGCCCCAAACTGGCTTTCACTTCTAGAACCTTTTGCTATTGCGGGAGCAGCTGCTGGAGCTTTTCAACCGAGCTGCAAGAGTGAAAAGTGTGATGGCATGTCTATCTGAGAAGGAAGGTTCGGTGCCGCAGCCTGTTGTGCACAATTTATATGCTGATAAGAGAAGGGGGTGCTTTTGGAACGTTTTCCTTCCTGACACTTCTGTCTCTGTGAGCTTTAGCTGCTTGGACTCAGGGATACCGAAGGTATGTGAAAGTGACTGGGATGCGAGAATCATGTTGCACAGGGAACAGGGAAGGTCAGCAAATGTTTCCTGTCCTGGCACATCTCTCAGTCTGAACTGCAGCTGCAGATGCTTCACTTCCGCCAAGGACTCTGCCACCTTGAGAGAAGGATGCGCTCTATGGAGTTGAGAAAGAAAGTGCGTCTCACTAGCTTCTTTCCTCTACTTCATAGACAGCAAAGGGGCTATGAAAGGCAGCACTGGCTTTTTGTTCTAGGACTTCTTCTTTACAAGCAGCTGCTGGATGTTTGGAAGGGGGTTTGGGATATGCAAAAATGAGAGGCTAAGATGGTAAGAGGGTAAGATGGAAGTCATCTGGCAAAAGCAGAGCTCACAAAAGGGCCAGCTGAGAAAGCTCTTGCTGCCTACAACTTCAACTGCACCCCTCAAAGCAGCAGCACACACGCTGCTCTCGGCACTTTCCTTCTCAGCTCTACGCACCATCCTAAGCCTTGCCTCTCCCACACTCAGGATCCAAAGACAACGGCACCAGGGACTGCTCACACACTAAAGGCACCAGGACAAAAGGCTCACCAGCTTGGCCTTTGCATTCCCGCTGACAGCTCCACAGCTTGAACCCAGAGAACTGCCTGCTGCCAACAGCCTTTCCAATCACTCTGAGCACCTCATGACAAGGAGTGTGGGGAATGAATCTCCAGCAGCCTCCTGCCCCAGGCTGTCCCCCGGGAGCAGCCCTGCTCCAGGCCGTGACTGCCACCTGCACAGCCAAAGGACCCAGAGCCGGTGTTACACACCACGGCTGTGCCTGGCACAGAGACACCAGTGGCCACACAAGTGGCCATGGCACTGTCCACACACAGTCCCTGCTGCTGCTCCCCCAGCCACGGGCACCAACTCCCAGCCACCCACTCCTAAAGCCACGGGGCCCACTGGGACACTGCGGGGGCTCGTGGAAGCCAGCGGCCATTGTGACACAGCGGGGCTGCACAGAGCCCACGGTGCTTTGTGACCCGTGGCTCCCAGGAGAGCCTTTGTGATGCTGGGGAACTACAAGGAAGCCTGGCTCCTCTGTGACACCACCACAGAAGCTCAGGGGAGCCCTGGAGACCGTGGTGATGCTATGGAACCTGATGCAACCCTGCCTCCACTGTGACACCACAGAAGCTCAGGGAGCCCTGGAGACTGTGGTGATGCTATGGAACCTGATGCAACCCTGCCTCCACTGTGACACCACAGAACCTCTGGGAGCCCTGGAGACCGTGCTGATGCTATGGAACCTGATGCAACCCTGCCTCCACTGTGACACCACAGAAGCTCGGGGACCTCTGCAGACCGTGGGGATGCTGGCGAAGCTGACGGAACCCTGGGCACCACAGTGACGCTATGGAACCTGGTGGAACCGAGGGGCCACAGTGACACTGTGGGGCCTTTTGGAAGCAACAGGACCCTGGTGGGAAGCCACGGGATGATTAATCCTGCACGAACCTGCTCCAGGTGGGCTCCTCTCTCCCGGCTTCCACAGGTGCTGCTAGGATCCCACTCCGGCACTGGCTTGGCACGGGCTCACGGCTTCCTTTGGCAATGGCTCTGCTCCAGGATGGCATGCTGCAGAGAATGCAGGTAGATTTTGTGCTCACTCCTGGCATGCAGCTGGACAATAAAGCCTGATCCAGCCCCCCCTCAGCATATGTCCAGCTCTGGCATTGGGGCGGGGCAACTTTGGGAGCAGCCCCAGCCCTGCTCCTGCTCCCGGCTGGGCACCCAGCTGCTGGGACACAGGTGTGTCCTGATGCCACCGTCTACTCCTTTGAGAAGGGGAGGACAGAGTGCATCAGGGAGTTTGGTGTGGCTTACATGCGGCAAGGAGAAGGTGCAGCCCCAAACTGGCTTTCACTTCTAGAACCTTTTGCTATTGCGGGAGCAGCTGCTGGAGCTTTTCAACCGAGCTGCAAGAGTGAAAAGTGTGATGGCATGTCTATCTGAGAAGGAAGGTTCGGTGCCGCAGCCTGTTGTGCACAATTTATATGCTGATAAGAGAAGGGGGTGCTTTTGCAACGTTTTCCTTCCTGACACTTCTGTCTCTGTGAGCTTTAGCTGCTTGGACTCAGGGATACCGAAGGTATGTGAAAGTGACTGGGATGCGAGAATCATGTTGCACAGGGAACAGGGAAGGTCAGCAAATGTTTCCTGTCCTGGCACATCTCTCAGTCTGAACTGCAGCTGCAGATGCTTCACTTCCGCCAAGGACTCTGCCACCTTGAGAGAAGGATGCGCTCTATGGAGTTGAGAAAGAAAGTGCGTCTCACTAGCTTCTTTCCTCTACTTCATAGACAGCAAAGGGGCTATGAAAGGCAGCACTGGCTTTTTGTTCTAGGACTTCTTCTTTACAAGCAGCTGCTGGATGTTTGGAAGGGGGTTTGGGATATGCAAAAATGAGAGGCTAAGATGGTAAGAGGGTAAGATGGAAGTCATCTGGCAAAAGCAGAGCTCACAAAAGGGCCAGCTGAGAAAGCTCTTGCTGCCTACAACTTCAACTGCACCCCTCAAAGCAGCAGCACACACGCTGCTCTCGGCACTTTCCTTCTCAGCTCTACGCACCATCCTAAGCCTTGCCTCTCCCACACTCAGGATCCAAAGACAACGGCACCAGGGACTGCTCACACACTAAAGGCACCAGGACAAAAGGCTCACCAGCTTGGCCTTTGCATTCCCGCTGACAGCTCCACAGCTTGAACCCAGAGAACTGCCTGCTGCCAACAGCCTTTCCAATCACTCTGAGCACCTCATGACAAGGAGTGTGGGGAATGAATCTCCAGCAGCCTCCTGCCCCAGGCTGTCCCCCGGGAGCAGCCCTGCTCCAGGCCGTGACTGCCACCTGCACAGCCAAAGGACCCAGAGCCGGTGTTACACAACCACGGCTGTGCCTGGCACAGAGACACCAGTGGCCACACAAGTGGCCATGGCACTGTCCACACACAGTCCCTGCTGCTGCTCCCCCAGCCGCTGGCACCAACTCCCAGCCATCCACTCCTAAAGCCACGGGGCCCACTGGGACACTGCGGGGGCTCGTGGAAGCCAGCGGCCATTGTGACACAGCGGGGCTGCACAGAGCCCACGGTGCTTTGTGACCCGTGGCTCCCAGGAGAGCCTTTGTGATGCTGGGGAACTACAAGGAAGCCTGGCTCCTCTGTGACACCACCACAGAAGCTCAGGGGAGCCCTGGAGACCGTGCTGATGCTATTGAACCTGATGCAACCCTGCCTCCTCTGTGACACCACAGAAGCTCTTGGAGCCCTGGAGACCGTGCTGATGCTATGGAACCTGATGCAACCCTGCCTCCTCTGTGACACCACAGAACCTCTGGGAGCCCTGGAGACCGTGGTGATGCTATGGAACCTGATGCAACCCTGCCTCCACTGTGACACCACAGAAGCTCAGGGAGCCCTGGAGACTGTGGTGATGCTATGGAACCTGATGCAACCCTGCCTCCACTGTGACACCACAGAACCTCTGGGAGCCCTGGAGACCGTGCTGATGCTATGGAACCTGATGCAACCCTGCCTCCACTGTGACACCACAGAAGCTCGGGGAGCTCTGCAGACCGTGGGGATGCTGGCGAAGCTGACGGAACCCTGGGCACCACAGTGACGCTATGGAACCTGGTGGAACCGAGGGGCCACAGTGACACTGTGGGGCCTTTTGGAAGCAACAGGACCCTGGTGGGAAGCCACGGGATGATTAATCCTGCACGAACCTGCTCCAGGTGGGCTCCTCTCTCCCGGCTTCCACAGGTGCTGCTAGGATCCCACTCCGGCACTGGCTTGGCACGGGCTCACGGCTTCCTTTGGCAATGGCTCTGCTCCAGGATGGCATGCTGCAGAGAATGCAGGTAGATTTTGTGCTCACTCCTGGCATGCAGCTGGACAATAAAGCCTGATCCAGCCCCCCCTCAGCATATGTCCGGCTCTGGCATTGGGGCGGGGCAACTTTGGGAGCAGCCCCAGCCCTGCTCCTGCTCCCGGCTGGGCACCCAGCTGCTGGGACACAGGTGTGTCCTGATGCCACCGTCTACTCCTTTGAGAAGGGGAGGACAGAGTGCATCAGGGAGTTTGGTGTGGCTTACATGCGGCAAGGAGAAGGTGCAGCCCCAAACTGGCTTTCACTTCTAGAACCTTTTGCTATTGCGGGAGCAGCTGCTGGAGCTTTTCAACCGAGCTGCAAGAGTGAAAAGTGTGATGGCATGTCTATCTGAGAAGGAAGGTTCGGTGCCGCAGCCTGTTGTGCACAATTTATATGCTGATAAGAGAAGGGGGTGCTTTTGCAACGTTTTCCTTCCTGACACTTCTGTCTCTGTGAGCTTTAGCTGCTTGGACTCAGGGATACCGAAGGTATGTGAAAGTGACTGGGATGCGAGAATCATGTTGCACAGGGAACAGGGAAGGTCAGCAAATGTTTCCTGTCCTGGCACATCTCTCAGTCTGAACTGCAGCTGCAGATGCTTCACTTCCGCCAAGGACTCTGCCACCTTGAGAGAAGGATGCGCTCTATGGAGTTGAGAAAGAAAGTGCGTCTCACTAGCTTCTTTCCTCTACTTCATAGACAGCAAAGGGGCTATGAAAGGCAGCACTGGCTTTTTGTTCTAGGACTTCTTCTTTACAAGCAGCTGCTGGATGTTTGGAAGGGGGTTTGGGATATGCAAAAATGAGAGGCTAAGATGGTAAGAGGGTAAGATGGAAGTCATCTGGCAAAAGCAGAGCTCACAAAAGGGCCAGCTGAGAAAGCTCTTGCTGCCTACAACTTCAACTGCACCCCTCAAAGCAGCAGCACACACGCTGCTCTCGGCACTTTCCTTCTCAGCTCTACGCACCATCCTAAGCCTTGCCTCTCCCACACTCAGGATCCAAAGACAACGGCACCAGGGACTGCTCACACACTAAAGGCACCAGGACAAAAGGCTCACCAGCTTGGCCTTTGCATTCCCGCTGACAGCTCCACAGCTTGAACCCAGAGAACTGCCTGCTGCCAACAGCCTTTCCAATCACTCTGAGCACCTCATGACAAGGAGTGTGGGGAATGAATCTCCAGCAGCCTCCTGCCCCAGGCTGTCCCCCGGGAGCAGCCCTGCTCCAGGCCGTGACTGCCACCTGCACAGCCAAAGGACCCAGAGCCGGTGTTACACACCACGGCTGTGCCTGGCACAGAGACACCAGTGGCCACACAAGTGGCCATGGCACTGTCCACACACAGTCCCTGCTGCTGCTCCCCCAGCCGCTGGCACCAACTCCCAGCAACCCACTCCTAAAGCCACGGGGCCCACTGGGACACTGCGGGGGCTCGTGGAAGCCAGCGGCCATTGTGACACAGCGGGGCTGCACAGAGCCCACGGTGCTTTGTGACCCGTGGCTCCCAGGAGAGCCTTTGTGATGCTGGGGAACTACAAGGAAGCCTGGCTCCTCTGTGACACCACCACAGAAGCTCAGGGGAGCCCTGGAGACCGTGCTGATGCTATGGAACCTGATGCAACCCTGCCTCCACTGTGACACCACAGAAGCTCAGGGAGCCCTGGAGACTGTGGTGATGCTATGGAACCTGATGCAACCCTGCCTCCACTGTGACACCACAGAACCTCTGGGAGCCCTGGAGACCGTGGTGATGCTATGGAACCTGATGCAACCCTGCCTCCACTGTGACACCACAGAAGCTCAGGGAGCCCTGGAGACTGTGGTGATGCTATGGAACCTGATGCAACCCTGCCTCCACTGTGACACCACAGAACCTCTGGGAGCCCTGGAGACCGTGCTGATGCTATGGAACCTGATGCAACCCTGCCTCCACTGTGACACCACAGAAGCTCGGGGAGCTCTGCAGACCGTGGGGATGCTGGCGAAGCTGACGGAACCCTGGGCACCACAGTGACGCTATGGAACCTGGTGGAACCGAGGGGCCACAGTGACACTGTGGGGCCTTTTGGAAGCAACAGGACCCTGGTGGGAAGCCACGGGATGATTAATCCTGCACGAACCTGCTCCAGGTGGGCTCCTCTCTCCCGGCTTCCACAGGTGCTGCTAGGATCCCACTCCGGCACTGGCTTGGCACGGGCTCACGGCTTCCTTTGGCAATGGCTCTGCTCCAGGATGGCATGCTGCAGAGAATGCAGGTAGATTTTGTGCTCACTCCTGGCATGCAGCTGGACAATAAAGCCTGATCCAGCCCCCCCTCAGCATATGTCCGGCTCTGGCATTGGGGCGGGGCAACTTTGGGAGCAGCCCCAGCCCTGCTCCTGCTCCCGGCTGGGCACCCAGCTGCTGGGACACAGGTGTGTCCTGATGCCACCGTCTACTCCTTTGAGAAGGGGAGGACAGAGTGCATCAGGGAGTTTGGTGTGGCTTACATGCGGCAAGGAGAAGGTGCAGCCCCAAACTGGCTTTCACTTCTAGAACCTTTTGCTATTGCGGGAGCAGCTGCTGGAGCTTTTCAACCGAGCTGCAAGAGTGAAAAGTGTGATGGCATGTCTATCTGAGAAGGAAGGTTCGGTGCCGCAGCCTGTTGTGCACAATTTATATGCTGATAAGAGAAGGGGGTGCTTTTGCAACGTTTTCCTTCCTGACACTTCTGTCTCTGTGAGCTTTAGCTGCTTGGACTCAGGGATACCGAAGGTATGTGAAAGTGACTGGGATGCGAGAATCATGTTGCACAGGGAACAGGGAAGGTCAGCAAATGTTTCCTGTCCTGGCACATCTCTCAGTCTGAACTGCAGCTGCAGATGCTTCACTTCCGCCAAGGACTCTGCCACCTTGAGAGAAGGATGCGCTCTATGGAGTTGAGAAAGAAAGTGCGTCTCACTAGCTTCTTTCCTCTACTTCATAGACAGCAAAGGGGCTATGAAAGGCAGCACTGGCTTTTTGTTCTAGGACTTCTTCTTTACAAGCAGCTGCTGGATGTTTGGAAGGGGGTTTGGGATATGCAAAAATGAGAGGCTAAGATGGTAAGAGGGTAAGATGGAAGTCATCTGGCAAAAGCAGAGCTCACAAAAGGGCCAGCTGAGAAAGCTCTTGCTGCCTACAACTTCAACTGCACCCCTCAAAGCAGCAGCACACACGCTGCTCTCGGCACTTTCCTTCTCAGCTCTACGCACCATCCTAAGCCTTGCCTCTCCCACACTCAGGATCCAAAGACAACGGCACCAGGGACTGCTCACACACTAAAGGCACCAGGAAAAAAGGCTCACCAGCTTGGCCTTTGCATTCCCGCTGACAGCTCCACAGCTTGAACCCAGAGAACTGCCTGCTGCCAACAGCCTTTCCAATCACTCTGAGCACCTCATGACAAGGAGTGTGGGGAATGAATCTCCAGCAGCCTCCTGCCCCAGGCTGTCCCCCGGGAGCAGCCCTGCTCCAGGCCGTGACTGCCACCTGCACAGCCAAAGGACCCAGAGCCGGTGTTACACACCACGGCTGTGCCTGGCACAGAGACACCAGTGGCCACACAAGTGGCCATGGCACTGTCCACACACAGTCCCTGCTGCTGCTCCCCCAGCCGCTGGCACCAACTCCCAGCCACCCACTCCTAAAGCCACGGGGCCCACTGGGACACTGCGGGGGCTCGTGGAAGCCAGCGGCCATTGTGACACAGCGGGGCTGCACAGAGCCCACGGTGCTTTGTGACCCGTGGCTCCCAGGAGAGCCTTTGTGATGCTGGGGAACTACAAGGAAGCCTGGCTCCTCTGTGACACCACCACAGAAGCTCAGGGGAGCCCTGGAGACCGTGCTGATGCTATTGAACCTGATGCAACCCTGCCTCCTCTGTGACACCACAGAACCTCTGGGAGCCCTGGAGACCGTGGTGATGCTATGGAACCTGATGCAACCCTGCCTCCTCTGTGACACCACAGAACCTCTGGGAGCCCTGGAGACCGTGCTGATGCTATGGAACCTGATGCAACCCTGCCTCCACTGTGACACCACAGAAGCTCAGGGAGCCCTGGAGACTGTGGTGATGCTATGGAACCTGATGCAACCCTGCCTCCACTGTGACACCACAGAACCTCTGGGAGCCCTGGAGACCGTGCTGATGCTATGGAACCTGATGCAACCCTGCCTCCACTGTGACACCACAGAAGCTCGGGGACCTCTGCAGACCGTGGGGATGCTGGCGAAGCTGACGGAACCCTGGGCACCACAGTGACGCTATGGAACCTGGTGGAACCGAGGGGCCACAGTGACACTGTGGGGCCTTTTGGAAGCAACAGGACCCTGGTGGGAAGCCACGGGATGATTAATCCTGCACGAACCTGCTCCAGGTGGGCTCCTCTCTCCCGGCTTCCACAGGTGCTGCTAGGATCCCACTCCGGCACTGGCTTGGCACGGGCTCACGGCTTCCTTTGGCAATGGCTCTGCTCCAGGATGGCATGCTGCAGAGAATGCAGGTAGATTTTGTGCTCACTCCTGGCATGCAGCTGGACAATAAAGCCTGACCCAGCCCCCCCTCAGCATATGTCCGGCTCTGGCATTGGGGCGGGGCAACTTTGGGAGCAGCCCCAGCCCTGCTCCTGCTCCCGGCTGGGCACCCAGCTGCTGGGACACAGGTGTGTCCTGATGCCACCGTCTACTCCTTTGAGAAGGGGAGGACAGAGTGCATCAGGGAGTTTGGTGTGGCTTACATGCGGCAAGGAGAAGGTGCAGCCCCAAACTGGCTTTCACTTCTAGAACCTTTTGCTATTGCGGGAGCAGCTGCTGGAGCTTTTCAACCGAGCTGCAAGAGTGAAAAGTGTGATGGCATGTCTATCTGAGAAGGAAGGTTCGGTGCCGCAGCCTGTTGTGCACAATTTATATGCTGATAAGAGAAGGGGGTGCTTTTGGAACGTTTTCCTTCCTGACACTTCTGTCTCTGTGAGCTTTAGCTGCTTGGACTCAGGGATACCGAAGGTATGTGAAAGTGACTGGGATGCGAGAATCATGTTGCACAGGGAACAGGGAAGGTCAGCAAATGTTTCCTGTCCTGGCACATCTCTCAGTCTGAACTGCAGCTGCAGATGCTTCACTTCCGCCAAGGACTCTGCCACCTTGAGAGAAGGATGCGCTCTATGGAGTTGAGAAAGAAAGTGCGTCTCACTAGCTTCTTTCCTCTACTTCATAGACAGCAAAGGGGCTATGAAAGGCAGCACTGGCTTTTTGTTCTAGGACTTCTTCTTTACAAGCAGCTGCTGGATGTTTGGAAGGGGGTTTGGGATATGCAAAAATGAGAGGCTAAGATGGTAAGAGGGTAAGATGGAAGTCATCTGGCAAAAGCAGAGCTCACAAAAGGGCCAGCTGAGAAAGCTCTTGCTGCCTACAACTTCAACTGCACCCCTCAAAGCAGCAGCACACATGCTGCTCTCAGCACTTTCCTTCTCAGCTCTACGCACCATCCTAAGCCTTGCCTCTCCCACACTCAGGATCCAAAGACAACGGCACCAGGGACTGCTCACACACTAAAGGCACCAGGACAAAAGGCTCACCAGCTTGGCCTTTGCATTCCCGCTGACAGCTCCACAGCTTGAACCCAGAGAACTGCCTGCTGCCAACAGCCTTTCCAATCACTCTGAGCACCTCATGACAAGGAGTGTGGGGAATGAATCTCCAGCAGCCTCCTGCCCCAGGCTGTCCCCCGGGAGCAGCCCTGCTCCAGGCCGTGACTGCCACCTGCACAGCCAAAGGACCCAGAGCCGGTGTTACACACCACGGCTGTGCCTGGCACAGAGACACCAGTGGCCACACAAGTGGCCATGGCACTGTCCACACACAGTCCCTGCTGCTGCTCCCCCAGCCGCTGGCACCAACTCCCAGCCACCCACTCCTAAAGCCACGGGGCCCACTGGGACACTGCGGGGGCTCGTGGAAGCCAGCGGCCATTGTGACACAGCGGGGCTGCACAGAGCCCACGGTGCTTTGTGACCCGTGGCTCCCAGGAGAGCCTTTGTGATGCTGGGGAACTACAAGGAAGCCTGGCTCCTCTGTGACACCACCACAGAAGCTCAGGGGAGCCCTGGAGACCGTGGTGATGCTATGGAACCTGATGCAACCCTGCCTCCTCTGTGACACCACCACAGAAGCTCAGGGGAGCCCTGGAGACCGTGCTGATGCTATTGAACCTGATGCAACCCTGCCTCCTCTGTGACACCACAGAAGCTCTTGGAGCCCTGGAGACTGTGCTGATGCTATGGAACCTGATGCAACCCTGCCTCCTCTGTGACACCACAGAACCTCTGGGAGCCCTGGAGACCGTGCTGATGCTATGGAACCTGATGCAACCCTGCCTCCACTGTGACACCACAGAAGCTCAGGGAGCCCTGGAGACTGTGGTGATGCTATGGAACCTGATGCAACCCTGCCTCCACTGTGACACCACAGAACCTCTGGGAGCCCTGGAGACCGTGCTGATGCTATGGAACCTGATGCAACCCTGCCTCCACTGTGACACCACAGAAGCTCGGGGAGCTCTGCAGACCGTGGGGATGCTGGCGAAGCTGACGGAACCCTGGGCACCACAGTGACGCTATGGAACCTGGTGGAACCGAGGGGCCACAGTGACACTGTGGGGCCTTTTGGAAGCAACAGGACCCTGGTGGGAAGCCACGGGATGATTAATCCTGCACGAACCTGCTCCAGGTGGGCTCCTCTCTCCCGGCTTCCACAGGTGCTGCTAGGATCCCACTCCGGCACTGGCTTGGCACGGGCTCACGGCTTCCTTTGGCAATGGCTCTGCTCCAGGATGGCATGCTGCAGAGAATGCAGGTAGATTTTGTGCTCACTCCTGGCATGCAGCTGGACAATAAAGCCTGATCCAGCCCCCCCTCAGCATATGTCCGGCTCTGGCATTGGGGCGGGGCAACTTTGGGAGCAGCCCCAGCCCTGCTCCTGCTCCCGGCTGGGCACCCAGCTGCTGGGACACAGGTGTGTCCTGATGCCACCGTCTACTCCTTTGAGAAGGGGAGGACAGAGTGCATCAGGGAGTTTGGTGTGGCTTACATGCGGCAAGGAGAAGGTGCAGCCCCAAACTGGCTTTCACTTCTAGAACCTTTTGCTATTGCGGGAGCAGCTGCTGGAGCTTTTCAACCGAGCTGCAAGAGTGAAAAGTGTGATGGCATGTCTATCTGAGAAGGAAGGTTCGGTGCCGCAGCCTGTTGTGCACAATTTATATGCTGATAAGAGAAGGGGGTGCTTTTGGAACATTTTCCTTCCTGACACTTCTGTCTCTGTGAGCTTTAGCTGCTTGGACTCAGGGGTACCGAAGGTGTGTGAAAGTGACTGGGATGCGAGAATCATGTTGCACAGGGAACAGGGAAGGTCAGCAAATGTTTCCTGTCCTGGCACATCTCTCAGTCTGAACTGCAGCTGCAGATGCTTCACTTCCGCCAAGGACTCTGCCACCTTGAGAGAAGGATGCGCTCTATGGAGTTGAGAAAGAAAGTGCGTCTCACTAGCTTCTTTCCTCTACTTCATAGACAGCAAAGGGGCTATGAAAGGCAGCACTGGCTTTTTGTTCTAGGACTTCTTCTTTACAAGCAGCTGCTGGATGTTTGGAAGGGGGTTTGGGATATGCAAAAATGAGAGGCTAAGATGGTAAGAGGGTAAGATGGAAGTCATCTGGCAAAAGCAGAGCTCACAAAAGGGCCAGCTGAGAAAGCTCTTGCTGCCTACAACTTCAACTGCACCCCTCAAAGCAGCAGCACACACGCTGCTCTCGGCACTTTCCTTCTCAGCTCTACGCACCATCCTAAGCCTTGCCTCTCCCACACTCAGGATCCAAAGACAACGGCACCAGGGACTGCTCACACACTAAAGGCACCAGGACAAAAGGCTCACCAGCTTGGCCTTTGCATTCCCGCTGACAGCTCCACAGCTTGAACCCAGAGAACTGCCTGCTGCCAACAGCCTTTCCAATCACTCTGAGCACCTCATGACAAGGAGTGTGGGGAATGAATCTCCAGCAGCCTCCTGCCCCAGGCTGTCCCCCGGGAGCAGCCCTGCTCCAGGCCGTGACTGCCACCTGCACAGCCAAAGGACCCAGAGCCGGTGTTACACACCACGGCTGTGCCTGGCACAGAGACACCAGTGGCCACACAAGTGGCCATGGCACTGTCCACACACAGTCCCTGCTGCTGCTCCCCCAGCCGCTGGCACCAACTCCCAGCCACCCACTCCTAAAGCCACGGGGCCCACTGGGACACTGCGGGGGCTCGTGGAAGCCAGCGGCCATTGTGACACAGCGGGGCTGCACAGAGCCCACGGTGCTTTGTGACCCGTGGCTCCCAGGAGAGCCTTTGTGATGCTGGGGAACTACAAGGAAGCCTGGCTCCTCTGTGACACCACCACAGAAGCTCAGGGGAGCCCTGGAGACCGTGCTGATGCTATTGAACCTGATGCAACCCTGCCTCCTCTGTGACACCACAGAAGCTCTTGGAGCCCTGGAGACTGTGCTGATGCTATGGAACCTGATGCAACCCTGCCTCCTCTGTGACACCACAGAACCTCTGGGAGCCCTGGAGACCGTGCTGATGCTATGGAACCTGATGCAACCCTGCCTCCACTGTGACACCACAGAAGCTCAGGGAGCCCTGGAGACTGTGGTGATGCTATGGAACCTGATGCAACCCTGCCTCCACTGTGACACCACAGAACCTCTGGGAGCCCTGGAGACCGTGCTGATGCTATGGAACCTGATGCAACCCTGCCTCCACTGTGACACCACAGAAGCTCGGGGAGCTCTGCAGACCGTGGGGATGCTGGCGAAGCTGACGGAACCCTGGGCACCACAGTGACGCTATGGAACCTGGTGGAACCGAGGGGCCACAGTGACACTGTGGGGCCTTTTGGAAGCAACAGGACCCTGGTGGGAAGCCACGGGATGATTAATCCTGCACGAACCTGCTCCAGGTGGGCTCCTCTCTCCCGGCTTCCACAGGTGCTGCTAGGATCCCACTCCGGCACTGGCTTGGCACGGGCTCACGGCTTCCTTTGGCAATGGCTCTGCTCCAGGATGGCATGCTGCAGAGAATGCAGGTAGATTTTGTGCTCACTCCTGGCATGCAGCTGGACAATAAAGCCTGATCCAGCCCCCCCTCAGCATATGTCCGGCTCTGGCATTGGGGCGGGGCAACTTTGGGAGCAGCCCCAGCCCTGCTCCTGCTCCCGGCTGGGCACCCAGCTGCTGGGACACAGGTGTGTCCTGATGCCACCGTCTACTCCTTTGAGAAGGGGAGGACAGAGTGCATCAGGGAGTTTGGTGTGGCTTACATGCGGCAAGGAGAAGGTGCAGCCCCAAACTGGCTTTCACTTCTAGAACCTTTTGCTATTGCGGGAGCAGCTGCTGGAGCTTTTCAACCGAGCTGCAAGAGTGAAAAGTGTGATGGCATGTCTATCTGAGAAGGAAGGTTCGGTGCCGCAGCCTGTTGTGCACAATTTATATGCTGATAAGAGAAGGGGGTGCTTTTGGAACGTTTTCCTTCCTGACACTTCTGTCTCTGTGAGCTTTAGCTGCTTGGACTCAGGGATACCGAAGGTATGTGAAAGTGACTGGGATGCGAGAATCATGTTGCACAGGGAACAGGGAAGGTCAGCAAATGTTTCCTGTCCTGGCACATCTCTCAGTCTGAACTGCAGCTGCAGATGCTTCACTTCCGCCAAGGACTCTGCCACCTTGAGAGAAGGATGCGCTCTATGGAGTTGAGAAAGAAAGTGCGTCTCACTAGCTTCTTTCCTCTACTTCATAGACAGCAAAGGGGCTATGAAAGGCAGCACTGGCTTTTTGTTCTAGGACTTCTTCTTTACAAGCAGCTGCTGGATGTTTGGAAGGGGGTTTGGGATATGCAAAAATGAGAGGCTAAGATGGTAAGAGGGTAAGATGGAAGTCATCTGGCAAAAGCAGAGCTCACAAAAGGGCCAGCTGAGAAAGCTCTTGCTGCCTACAACTTCAACTGCACCCCTCAAAGCAGCAGCACACACGCTGCTCTCGGCACTTTCCTTCTCAGCTCTACGCACCATCCTAAGCCTTGCCTCTCCCACACTCAGGATCCAAAGACAACGGCACCAGGGACTGCTCACACACTAAAGGCACCAGGACAAAAGGCTCACCAGCTTGGCCTTTGCATTCCCGCTGACAGCTCCACAGCTTGAACCCAGAGAACTGCCTGCTGCCAACAGCCTTTCCAATCACTCTGAGCACCTCATGACAAGGAGTGTGGGGAATGAATCTCCAGCAGCCTCCTGCCCCAGGCTGTCCCCCGGGAGCAGCCCTGCTCCAGGCCGTGACTGCCACCTGCACAGCCAAAGGACCCAGAGCCGGTGTTACACACCACGGCTGTGCCTGGCACAGAGACACCAGTGGCCACACAAGTGGCCATGGCACTGTCCACACACAGTCCCTGCTGCTGCTCCCCCAGCCGCTGGCACCAACTCCCAGCCACCCACTCCTAAAGCCACGGGGCCCACTGGGACACTGCGGGGGCTCGTGGAAGCCAGCGGCCATTGTGACACAGCGGGGCTGCACAGAGCCCACGGTGCTTTGTGACCCGTGGCTCCCAGGAGAGCCTTTGTGATGCTGGGGAACTACAAGGAAGCCTGGCTCCTCTGTGACACCACCACAGAAGCTCAGGGGAGCCCTGGAGACCGTGGTGATGCTATGGAACCTGATGCAACCCTGCCTCCTCTGTGACACCACCACAGAAGCTCAGGGGAGCCCTGGAGACCGTGCTGATGCTATTGAACCTGATGCAACCCTGCCTCCTCTGTGACACCACAGAAGCTCTTGGAGCCCTGGAGACTGTGCTGATGCTATGGAACCTGATGCAACCCTGCCTCCTCTGTGACACCACAGAACCTCTGGGAGCCCTGGAGACCGTGCTGATGCTATGGAACCTGATGCAACCCTGCCTCCACTGTGACACCACAGAAGCTCAGGGAGCCCTGGAGACTGTGGTGATGCTATGGAACCTGATGCAACCCTGCCTCCACTGTGACACCACAGAACCTCTGGGAGCCCTGGAGACCGTGCTGATGCTATGGAACCTGATGCAACCCTGCCTCCACTGTGACACCACAGAAGCTCGGGGAGCTCTGCAGACCGTGGGGATGCTGGCGAAGCTGACGGAACCCTGGGCACCACAGTGACGCTATGGAACCTGGTGGAACCGAGGGGCCACAGTGACACTGTGGGGCCTTTTGGAAGCAACAGGACCCTGGTGGGAAGCCACGGGATGATTAATCCTGCACGAACCTGCTCCAGGTGGGCTCCTCTCTCCCGGCTTCCACAGGTGCTGCTAGGATCCCACTCCGGCACTGGCTTGGCACGGGCTCACGGCTTCCTTTGGCAATGGCTCTGCTCCAGGATGGCATGCTGCAGAGAATGCAGGTAGATTTTGTGCTCACTCCTGGCATGCAGCTGGACAATAAAGCCTGATCCAGCCCCCCCTCAGCATATGTCCGGCTCTGGCATTGGGGCGGGGCAACTTTGGGAGCAGCCCCAGCCCTGCTCCTGCTCCCGGCTGGGCACCCAGCTGCTGGGACACAGGTGTGTCCTGATGCCACCGTCTACTCCTTTGAGAAGGGGAGGACAGAGTGCATCAGGGAGTTTGGTGTGGCTTACATGCGGCAAGGAGAAGGTGCAGCCCCAAACTGGCTTTCACTTCTAGAACCTTTTGCTATTGCGGGAGCAGCTGCTGGAGCTTTTCAACCGAGCTGCAAGAGTGAAAAGTGTGATGGCATGTCTATCTGAGAAGGAAGGTTCGGTGCCGCAGCCTGTTGTGCACAATTTATATGCTGATAAGAGAAGGGGGTGCTTTTGGAACATTTTCCTTCCTGACACTTCTGTCTCTGTGAGCTTTAGCTGCTTGGACTCAGGGATACCGAAGGTGTGTGAAAGTGACTGGGATGCGAGAATCATGTTGCACAGGGAACAGGGAAGGTCAGCAAATGTTTCCTGTCCTGGCACATCTCTCAGTCTGAACTGCAGCTGCAGATGCTTCACTTCCGCCAAGGACTCTGCCACCTTGAGAGAAGGATGCGCTCTATGGAGTTGAGAAAGAAAGTGCGTCTCACTAGCTTCTTTCCTCTACTTCATAGACAGCAAAGGGGCTATGAAAGGCAGCACTGGCTTTTTGTTCTAGGACTTCTTCTTTACAAGCAGCTGCTGGATGTTTGGAAGGGGGTTTGGGATATGCAAAAATGAGAGGCTAAGATGGTAAGAGGGTAAGATGGAAGTCATCTGGCAAAAGCAGAGCTCACAAAAGGGCCAGCTGAGAAAGCTCTTGCTGCCTACAACTTCAACTGCACCCCTCAAAGCAGCAGCACACACGCTGCTCTCGGCACTTTCCTTCTCAGCTCTACGCACCATCCTAAGCCTTGCCTCTCCCACACTCAGGATCCAAAGACAACGGCACCAGGGACTGCTCACACACTAAAGGCACCAGGACAAAAGGCTCACCAGCTTGGCCTTTGCATTCCCGCTGACAGCTCCACAGCTTGAACCCAGAGAACTGCCTGCTGCCAACAGCCTTTCCAATCACTCTGAGCACCTCATGACAAGGAGTGTGGGGAATGAATCTCCAGCAGCCTCCTGCCCCAGGCTGTCCCCCGGGAGCAGCCCTGCTCCAGGCCGTGACTGCCACCTGCACAGCCAAAGGACCCAGAGCCGGTGTTACACACCACGGCTGTGCCTGGCACAGAGACACCAGTGGCCACACAAGTGGCCATGGCACTGTCCACACACAGTCCCTGCTGCTGCTCCCCCAGCCGCTGGCACCAACTCCCAGCCACCCACTCCTAAAGCCACGGGGCCCACTGGGACACTGCGGGGGCTCGTGGAAGCCAGCGGCCATTGTGACACAGCGGGGCTGCACAGAGCCCACGGTGCTTTGTGACCCGTGGCTCCCAGGAGAGCCTTTGTGATGCTGGGGAACTACAAGGAAGCCTGGCTCCTCTGTGACACCACCACAGAAGCTCAGGGGAGCCCTGGAGACCGTGCTGATGCTATTGAACCTGATGCAACCCTGCCTCCTCTGTGACACCACAGAAGCTCTTGGAGCCCTGGAGACTGTGGTGATGCTATGGAACCTGATGCAACCCTGCCTCCTCTGTGACACCACAGAACCTCTGGGAGCCCTGGAGACCGTGCTGATGCTATGGAACCTGATGCAACCCTGCCTCCACTGTGACACCACAGAAGCTCAGGGAGCCCTGGAGACTGTGGTGATGCTATGGAACCTGATGCAACCCTGCCTCCACTGTGACACCACAGAACCTCTGGGAGCCCTGGAGACCGTGCTGATGCTATGGAACCTGATGCAACCCTGCCTCCACTGTGACACCACAGAAGCTCGGGGAGCTCTGCAGACCGTGGGGATGCTGGCGAAGCTGACGGAACCCTGGGCACCACAGTGACGCTATGGAACCTGGTGGAACCGAGGGGCCACAGTGACACTGTGGGGCCTTTTGGAAGCAACAGGACCCTGGTGGGAAGCCACGGGATGATTAATCCTGCACGAACCTGCTCCAGGTGGGCTCCTCTCTCCCGGCTTCCACAGGTGCTGCTAGGATCCCACTCCGGCACTGGCTTGGCACGGGCTCACGGCTTCCTTTGGCAATGGCTCTGCTCCAGGATGGCATGCTGCAGAGAATGCAGGTAGATTTTGTGCTCACTCCTGGCATGCAGCTGGACAATAAAGCCTGATCCAGCCCCCCCTCAGCATATGTCCGGCTCTGGCATTGGGGCGGGGCAACTTTGGGAGCAGCCCCAGCCCTGCTCCTGCTCCCGGCTGGGCACCCAGCTGCTGGGACACAGGTGTGTCCTGATGCCACCGTCTACTCCTTTGAGAAGGGGAGGACAGAGTGCATCAGGGAGTTTGGTGTGGCTTACATGCGGCAAGGAGAAGGTGCAGCCCCAAACTGGCTTTCACTTCTAGAACCTTTTGCTATTGCGGGAGCAGCTGCTGGAGCTTTTCAACCGAGCTGCAAGAGTGAAAAGTGTGATGGCATGTCTATCTGAGAAGGAAGGTTCGGTGCCGCAGCCTGTTGTGCACAATTTATATGCTGATAAGAGAAGGGGGTGCTTTTGCAACGTTTTCCTTCCTGACACTTCTGTCTCTGTGAGCTTTAGCTGCTTGGACTCAGGGATACCGAAGGTATGTGAAAGTGACTGGGATGCGAGAATCATGTTGCACAGGGAACAGGGAAGGTCAGCAAATGTTTCCTGTCCTGGCACATCTCTCAGTCTGAACTGCAGCTGCAGATGCTTCACTTCCGCCAAGGACTCTGCCACCTTGAGAGAAGGATGCGCTCTATGGAGTTGAGAAAGAAAGTGCGTCTCACTAGCTTCTTTCCTCTACTTCATAGACAGCAAAGGGGCTATGAAAGGCAGCACTGGCTTTTTGTTCTAGGACTTCTTCTTTACAAGCAGCTGCTGGATGTTTGGAAGGGGGTTTGGGATATGCAAAAATGAGAGGCTAAGATGGTAAGAGGGTAAGATGGAAGTCATCTGGCAAAAGCAGAGCTCACAAAAGGGCCAGCTGAGAAAGCTCTTGCTGCCTACAACTTCAACTGCACCCCTCAAAGCAGCAGCACACACGCTGCTCTCGGCACTTTCCTTCTCAGCTCTACGCACCATCCTAAGCCTTGCCTCTCCCACACTCAGGATCCAAAGACAACGGCACCAGGGACTGCTCACACACTAAAGGCACCAGGACAAAAGGCTCACCAGCTTGGCCTTTGCATTCCCGCTGACAGCTCCACAGCTTGAACCCAGAGAACTGCCTGCTGCCAACAGCCTTTCCAATCACTCTGAGCACCTCATGACAAGGAGTGTGGGGAATGAATCTCCAGCAGCCTCCTGCCCCAGGCTGTCCCCCGGGAGCAGCCCTGCTCCAGGCCGTGACTGCCACCTGCACAGCCAAAGGACCCAGAGCCGGTGTTACACACCACGGCTGTGCCTGGCACAGAGACACCAGTGGCCACACAAGTGGCCATGGCACTGTCCACACACAGTCCCTGCTGCTGCTCCCCCAGCCGCTGGCACCAACTCCCAGCCACCCACTCCTAAAGCCACGGGGCCCACTGGGACACTGCGGGGGCTCGTGGAAGCCAGCGGCCATTGTGACACAGCGGGGCTGCACAGAGCCCACGGTGCTTTGTGACCCGTGGCTCCCAGGAGAGCCTTTGTGATGCTGGGGAACTACAAGGAAGCCTGGCTCCTCTGTGACACCACCACAGAAGCTCAGGGGAGCCCTGGAGACCGTGCTGATGCTATTGAACCTGATGCAACCCTGCCTCCTCTGTGACACCACAGAAGCTCTTGGAGCCCTGGAGACTGTGCTGATGCTATGGAACCTGATGCAACCCTGCCTCCTCTGTGACACCACAGAACCTCTGGGAGCCCTGGAGACCGTGCTGATGCTATGGAACCTGATGCAACCCTGCCTCCACTGTGACACCACAGAAGCTCAGGGAGCCCTGGAGACTGTGGTGATGCTATGGAACCTGATGCAACCCTGCCTCCACTGTGACACCACAGAACCTCTGGGAGCCCTGGAGACCGTGCTGATGCTATGGAACCTGATGCAACCCTGCCTCCACTGTGACACCACAGAAGCTCGGGGACCTCTGCAGACCGTGGGGATGCTGGCGAAGCTGACGGAACCCTGGGCACCACAGTGACGCTATGGAACCTGGTGGAACCGAGGGGCCACAGTGACACTGTGGGGCCTTTTGGAAGCAACAGGACCCTGGTGGGAAGCCACGGGATGATTAATCCTGCACGAACCTGCTCCAGGTGGGCTCCTCTCTCCCGGCTTCCACAGGTGCTGCTAGGATCCCACTCCGGCACTGGCTTGGCACGGGCTCACGGCTTCCTTTGGCAATGGCTCTGCTCCAGGATGGCATGCTGCAGAGAATGCAGGTAGATTTTGTGCTCACTCCTGGCATGCAGCTGGACAATAAAGCCTGATCCAGCCCCCCCTCAGCATATGTCCGGCTCTGGCATTGGGGCGGGGCAACTTTGGGAGCAGCCCCAGCCCTGCTCCTGCTCCCGGCTGGGCACCCAGCTGCTGGGACACAGGTGTGTCCTGATGCCACCGTCTACTCCTTTGAGAAGGGGAGGACAGAGTGCATCAGGGAGTTTGGTGTGGCTTACATGCGGCAAGGAGAAGGTGCAGCCCCAAACTGGCTTTCACTTCTAGAACCTTTTGCTATTGCGGGAGCAGCTGCTGGAGCTTTTCAACCGAGCTGCAAGAGTGAAAAGTGTGATGGCATGTCTATCTGAGAAGGAAGGTTCGGTGCCGCAGCCTGTTGTGCACAATTTATATGCTGATAAGAGAAGGGGGTGCTTTTGGAACGTTTTCCTTCCTGACACTTCTGTCTCTGTGAGCTTTAGCTGCTTGGACTCAGGGATACCGAAGGTATGTGAAAGTGACTGGGATGCGAGAATCATGTTGCACAGGGAACAGGGAAGGTCAGCAAATGTTTCCTGTCCTGGCACATCTCTCAGTCTGAACTGCAGCTGCAGATGCTTCACTTCCGCCAAGGACTCTGCCACCTTGAGAGAAGGATGCGCTCTATGGAGTTGAGAAAGAAAGTGCGTCTCACTAGCTTCTTTCCTCTACTTCATAGACAGCAAAGGGGCTATGAAAGGCAGCACTGGCTTTTTGTTCTAGGACTTCTTCTTTACAAGCAGCTGCTGGATGTTTGGAAGGGGGTTTGGGATATGCAAAAATGAGAGGCTAAGATGGTAAGAGGGTAAGATGGAAGTCATCTGGCAAAAGCAGAGCTCACAAAAGGGCCAGCTGAGAAAGCTCTTGCTGCCTACAACTTCAACTGCACCCCTCAAAGCAGCAGCACACATGCTGCTCTCGGCACTTTCCTTCTCAGCTCTACGCACCATCCTAAGCCTTGCCTCTCCCACACTCAGGATCCAAAGACAACGGCACCAGGGACTGCTCACACACTAAAGGCACCAGGAAAAAAGGCTCACCAGCTTGGCCTTTGCATTCCCGCTGACAGCTCCACAGCTTGAACCCAGAGAACTGCCTGCTGCCAACAGCCTTTCCAATCACTCTGAGCACCTCATGACAAGGAGTGTGGGGAATGAATCTCCAGCAGCCTCCTGCCCCAGGCTGTCCCCCGGGAGCAGCCCTGCTCCAGGCCGTGACTGCCACCTGCACAGCCAAAGGACCCAGAGCCGGTGTTACACACCACGGCTGTGCCTGGCACAGAGACACCAGTGGCCACACAAGTGGCCATGGCACTGTCCACACACAGTCCCTGCTGCTGCTCCCCCAGCCGCTGGCACCAACTCCCAGCCACCCACTCCTAAAGCCACGGGGCCCACTGGGACACTGCGGGGGCTCGTGGAAGCCAGCGGCCATTGTGACACAGCGGGGCTGCACAGAGCCCACGGTGCTTTGTGACCCGTGGCTCCCAGGAGAGCCTTTGTGATGCTGGGGAACTACAAGGAAGCCTGGCTCCTCTGTGACACCACCACAGAAGCTCAGGGGAGCCCTGGAGACCGTGCTGATGCTATTGAACCTGATGCAACCCTGCCTCCTCTGTGACACCACAGAAGCTCTTGGAGCCCTGGAGACCGTGGTGATGCTATGGAACCTGATGCAACCCTGCCTCCTCTGTGACACCACAGAACCTCTGGGAGCCCTGGAGACCGTGCTGATGCTATGGAACCTGATGCAACCCTGCCTCCACTGTGACACCACAGAACCTCTGGGAGCCCTGGAGACCGTGCTGATGCTATGGAACCTGATGCAACCCTGCCTCCACTGTGACACCACAGAAGCTCGGGGAGCTCTGCAGACCGTGGGGATGCTGGCGAAGCTGACGGAACCCTGGGCACCACAGTGACGCTATGGAACCTGGTGGAACCGAGGGGCCACAGTGACACTGTGGGGCCTTTTGGAAGCAACAGGACCCTGGTGGGAAGCCACGGGATGATTAATCCTGCACGAACCTGCTCCAGGTGGGCTCCTCTCTCCCGGCTTCCACAGGTGCTGCTAGGATCCCACTCCGGCACTGGCTTGGCACGGGCTCACGGCTTCCTTTGGCAATGGCTCTGCTCCAGGATGGCATGCTGCAGAGAATGCAGGTAGATTTTGTGCTCACTCCTGGCATGCAGCTGGACAATAAAGCCTGATCCAGCCCCCCCTCAGCATATGTCCGGCTCTGGCATTGGGGCGGGGCAACTTTGGGAGCAGCCCCAGCCCTGCTCCTGCTCCCGGCTGGGCACCCAGCTGCTGGGACACAGGTGTGTCCTGATGCCACCGTCTACTCCTTTGAGAAGGGGAGGACAGAGTGCATCAGGGAGTTTGGTGTGGCTTACATGCGGCAAGGAGAAGGTGCAGCCCCAAACTGGCTTTCACTTCTAGAACCTTTTGCTATTGCGGGAGCAGCTGCTGGAGCTTTTCAACCGAGCTGCAAGAGTGAAAAGTGTGATGGCATGTCTATCTGAGAAGGAAGGTTCGGTGCCGCAGCCTGTTGTGCACAATTTATATGCTGATAAGAGAAGGGGGTGCTTTTGGAACGTTTTCCTTCCTGACACTTCTGTCTCTGTGAGCTTTAGCTGCTTGGACTCAGGGATACCGAAGGTATGTGAAAGTGACTGGGATGCGAGAATCATGTTGCACAGGGAACAGGGAAGGTCAGCAAATGTTTCCTGTCCTGGCACATCTCTCAGTCTGAACTGCAGCTGCAGATGCTTCACTTCCGCCAAGGACTCTGCCACCTTGAGAGAAGGATGCGCTCTATGGAGTTGAGAAAGAAAGTGCGTCTCACTAGCTTCTTTCCTCTACTTCATAGACAGCAAAGGGGCTATGAAAGGCAGCACTGGCTTTTTGTTCTAGGACTTCTTCTTTACAAGCAGCTGCTGGATGTTTGGAAGGGGGTTTGGGATATGCAAAAATGAGAGGCTAAGATGGTAAGAGGGTAAGATGGAAGTCATCTGGCAAAAGCAGAGCTCACAAAAGGGCCAGCTGAGAAAGCTCTTGCTGCCTACAACTTCAACTGCACCCCTCAAAGCAGCAGCACACACGCTGCTCTCGGCACTTTCCTTCTCAGCTCTACGCACCATCCTAAGCCTTGCCTCTCCCACACTCAGGATCCAAAGACAACGGCACCAGGGACTGCTCACACACTAAAGGCACCAGGACAAAAGGCTCACCAGCTTGGCCTTTGCATTCCCGCTGACAGCTCCACAGCTTGAACCCAGAGAACTGCCTGCTGCCAACAGCCTTTCCAATCACTCTGAGCACCTCATGACAAGGAGTGTGGGGAATGAATCTCCAGCAGCCTCCTGCCCCAGGCTGTCCCCCGGGAGCAGCCCTGCTCCAGGCCGTGACTGCCACCTGCACAGCCAAAGGACCCAGAGCCGGTGTTACACACCACGGCTGTGCCTGGCACAGAGACACCAGTGGCCACACAAGTGGCCATGGCACTGTCCACACACAGTCCCTGCTGCTGCTCCCCCAGCCGCTGGCACCAACTCCCAGCCACCCACTCCTAAAGCCACGGGGCCCACTGGGACACTGCGGGGGCTCGTGGAAGCCAGCGGCCATTGTGACACAGCGGGGCTGCACAGAGCCCACGGTGCTTTGTGACCCGTGGCTCCCAGGAGAGCCTTTGTGATGCTGGGGAACTACAAGGAAGCCTGGCTCCTCTGTGACACCACCACAGAAGCTCAGGGGAGCCCTGGAGACCGTGGTGATGCTATGGAACCTGATGCAACCCTGCCTCCTCTGTGACACCACCACAGAAGCTCAGGGGAGCCCTGGAGACCGTGCTGATGCTATTGAACCTGATGCAACCCTGCCTCCTCTGTGACACCACAGAAGCTCTTGGAGCCCTGGAGACTGTGGTGATGCTATGGAACCTGATGCAACCCTGCCTCCTCTGTGACACCACAGAACCTCTGGGAGCCCTGGAGACCGTGCTGATGCTATGGAACCTGATGCAACCCTGCCTCCACTGTGACACCACAGAAGCTCAGGGAGCCCTGGAGACTGTGGTGATGCTATGGAACCTGATGCAACCCTGCCTCCACTGTGACACCACAGAACCTCTGGGAGCCCTGGAGACCGTGCTGATGCTATGGAACCTGATGCAACCCTGCCTCCACTGTGACACCACAGAAGCTCGGGGAGCTCTGCAGACCGTGGGGATGCTGGCGAAGCTGACGGAACCCTGGGCACCACAGTGACGCTATGGAACCTGGTGGAACCGAGGGGCCACAGTGACACTGTGGGGCCTTTTGGAAGCAACAGGACCCTGGTGGGAAGCCACGGGATGATTAATCCTGCACGAACCTGCTCCAGGTGGGCTCCTCTCTCCCGGCTTCCACAGGTGCTGCTAGGATCCCACTCCGGCACTGGCTTGGCACGGGCTCACGGCTTCCTTTGGCAATGGCTCTGCTCCAGGATGGCATGCTGCAGAGAATGCAGGTAGATTTTGTGCTCACTCCTGGCATGCAGCTGGACAATAAAGCCTGATCCAGCCCCCCCTCAGCATATGTCCGGCTCTGGCATTGGGGCGGGGCAACTTTGGGAGCAGCCCCAGCCCTGCTCCTGCTCCCGGCTGGGCACCCAGCTGCTGGGACACAGGTGTGTCCTGATGCCACCGTCTACTCCTTTGAGAAGGGGAGGACAGAGTGCATCAGGGAGTTTGGTGTGGCTTACATGCGGCAAGGAGAAGGTGCAGCCCCAAACTGGCTTTCACTTCTAGAACCTTTTGCTATTGCGGGAGCAGCTGCTGGAGCTTTTCAACCGAGCTGCAAGAGTGAAAAGTGTGATGGCATGTCTATCTGAGAAGGAAGGTTCGGTGCCGCAGCCTGTTGTGCACAATTTATATGCTGATAAGAGAAGGGGGTGCTTTTGCAACGTTTTCCTTCCTGACACTTCTGTCTCTGTGAGCTTTAGCTGCTTGGACTCAGGGATACCGAAGGTATGTGAAAGTGACTGGGATGCGAGAATCATGTTGCACAGGGAACAGGGAAGGTCAGCAAATGTTTCCTGTCCTGGCACATCTCTCAGTCTGAACTGCAGCTGCAGATGCTTCACTTCCGCCAAGGACTCTGCCACCTTGAGAGAAGGATGCGCTCTATGGAGTTGAGAAAGAAAGTGCGTCTCACTAGCTTCTTTCCTCTACTTCATAGACAGCAAAGGGGCTATGAAAGGCAGCACTGGCTTTTTGTTCTAGGACTTCTTCTTTACAAGCAGCTGCTGGATGTTTGGAAGGGGGTTTGGGATATGCAAAAATGAGAGGCTAAGATGGTAAGAGGGTAAGATGGAAGTCATCTGGCAAAAGCAGAGCTCACAAAAGGGCCAGCTGAGAAAGCTCTTGCTGCCTACAACTTCAACTGCACCCCTCAAAGCAGCAGCACACATGCTGCTCTCGGCACTTTCCTTCTCAGCTCTACGCACCATCCTAAGCCTTGCCTCTCCCACACTCAGGATCCAAAGACAACGGCACCAGGGACTGCTCACACACTAAAGGCACCAGGAAAAAAGGCTCACCAGCTTGGCCTTTGCATTCCCGCTGACAGCTCCACAGCTTGAACCCAGAGAACTGCCTGCTGCCAACAGCCTTTCCAATCACTCTGAGCACCTCATGACAAGGAGTGTGGGGAATGAATCTCCAGCAGCCTCCTGCCCCAGGCTGTCCCCCGGGAGCAGCCCTGCTCCAGGCCGTGACTGCCACCTGCACAGCCAAAGGACCCAGAGCCGGTGTTACACACCACGGCTGTGCCTGGCACAGAGACACCAGTGGCCACACAAGTGGCCATGGCACTGTCCACACACAGTCCCTGCTGCTGCTCCCCCAGCCGCTGGCACCAACTCCCAGCCACCCACTCCTAAAGCCACGGGGCCCACTGGGACACTGCGGGGGCTCGTGGAAGCCAGCGGCCATTGTGACACAGCGGGGCTGCACAGAGCCCACGGTGCTTTGTGACCCGTGGCTCCCAGGAGAGCCTTTGTGATGCTGGGGAACTACAAGGAAGCCTGGCTCCTCTGTGACACCACCACAGAAGCTCAGGGGAGCCCTGGAGACCGTGCTGATGCTATTGAACCTGATGCAACCCTGCCTCCTCTGTGACACCACAGAAGCTCTTGGAGCCCTGGAGACCGTGGTGATGCTATGGAACCTGATGCAACCCTGCCTCCTCTGTGACACCACAGAACCTCTGGGAGCCCTGGAGACCGTGCTGATGCTATGGAACCTGATGCAACCCTGCCTCCACTGTGACACCACAGAACCTCTGGGAGCCCTGGAGACCGTGCTGATGCTATGGAACCTGATGCAACCCTGCCTCCACTGTGACACCACAGAAGCTCGGGGAGCTCTGCAGACCGTGGGGATGCTGGCGAAGCTGACGGAACCCTGGGCACCACAGTGACGCTATGGAACCTGGTGGAACCGAGGGGCCACAGTGACACTGTGGGGCCTTTTGGAAGCAACAGGACCCTGGTGGGAAGCCACGGGATGATTAATCCTGCACGAACCTGCTCCAGGTGGGCTCCTCTCTCCCGGCTTCCACAGGTGCTGCTAGGATCCCACTCCGGCACTGGCTTGGCACGGGCTCACGGCTTCCTTTGGCAATGGCTCTGCTCCAGGATGGCATGCTGCAGAGAATGCAGGTAGATTTTGTGCTCACTCCTGGCATGCAGCTGGACAATAAAGCCTGATCCAGCCCCCCCTCAGCATATGTCCGGCTCTGGCATTGGGGCGGGGCAACTTTGGGAGCAGCCCCAGCCCTGCTCCTGCTCCCGGCTGGGCACCCAGCTGCTGGGACACAGGTGTGTCCTGATGCCACCGTCTACTCCTTTGAGAAGGGGAGGACAGAGTGCATCAGGGAGTTTGGTGTGGCTTACATGCGGCAAGGAGAAGGTGCAGCCCCAAACTGGCTTTCACTTCTAGAACCTTTTGCTATTGCGGGAGCAGCTGCTGGAGCTTTTCAACCGAGCTGCAAGAGTGAAAAGTGTGATGGCATGTCTATCTGAGAAGGAAGGTTCGGTGCCGCAGCCTGTTGTGCACAATTTATATGCTGATAAGAGAAGGGGGTGCTTTTGGAACGTTTTCCTTCCTGACACTTCTGTCTCTGTGAGCTTTAGCTGCTTGGACTCAGGGATACCGAAGGTATGTGAAAGTGACTGGGATGCGAGAATCATGTTGCACAGGGAACAGGGAAGGTCAGCAAATGTTTCCTGTCCTGGCACATCTCTCAGTCTGAACTGCAGCTGCAGATGCTTCACTTCCGCCAAGGACTCTGCCACCTTGAGAGAAGGATGCGCTCTATGGAGTTGAGAAAGAAAGTGCGTCTCACTAGCTTCTTTCCTCTACTTCATAGACAGCAAAGGGGCTATGAAAGGCAGCACTGGCTTTTTGTTCTAGGACTTCTTCTTTACAAGCAGCTGCTGGATGTTTGGAAGGGGGTTTGGGATATGCAAAAATGAGAGGCTAAGATGGTAAGAGGGTAAGATGGAAGTCATCTGGCAAAAGCAGAGCTCACAAAAGGGCCAGCTGAGAAAGCTCTTGCTGCCTACAACTTCAACTGCACCCCTCAAAGCAGCAGCACACACGCTGCTCTCGGCACTTTCCTTCTCAGCTCTACGCACCATCCTAAGCCTTGCCTCTCCCACACTCAGGATCCAAAGACAACGGCACCAGGGACTGCTCACACACTAAAGGCACCAGGACAAAAGGCTCACCAGCTTGGCCTTTGCATTCCCGCTGACAGCTCCACAGCTTGAACCCAGAGAACTGCCTGCTGCCAACAGCCTTTCCAATCACTCTGAGCACCTCATGACAAGGAGCTGCAGCGTGTGGGGAATGAATCTCCAGCAGCCTCCTGCCCCAGGCTGTCCCCCGGGAGCAGCCCTGCTCCAGGCCGTGACTGCCACCTGCACAGCCAAAGGACCCAGAGCCGGTGTTACACACCACGGCTGTGCCTGGCACAGAGACACCAGTGGCCACACAAGTGGCCATGGCACTGTCCTCACACAGTCCCTGCTGCTTCTCCCCCAGCTGCTGGTGGGGCACCAACTCCCAGCCACCCACTCCTAAAGCCACGGGCCCACTGGGACACTGCGGGGGCTCGTGGAAGCCAGCGGCCATTTTGACACAGCGTGTGGAAGGATGGCTGCAATAAAGAGGACATGAAACCTAAGAACTGCCGAGAGCTGCTGCAAGCTCGGCAGCTAACCACAAGAATGATCGTGGTCAGCAGGACCGTGAGCCTGCCTGCTAGACAATGATAGGATCTTGCGGTTAGTTAAACACAGATGTGAGTTACAGCCCTAACCACAGCTGGGCAGAGCTAAGAAAATTTAACATTTAAGAATTATCCAATCAACTAAAGACAACTATGATTAGCTAATAAAGCCGGCTATAAATGTAACCGCTGAATCACTAATAAACGAAGCTTGCCTACCAATCATATTGATTGTCCGCATCTTCCCTCATCCTTCGCAGAGGACAAGGAGGAGGAGGAGGTGGCGGAGGACGAGGAGGAGGACGAGGACGAGGAGGAGGACGAGGACGAGGAGGAGGAGGAGGACGAGGAGGACGAGGACAAGGAGGACGAGGACAAGGAGGACGAGGAGGAGGAGGAGGAGGAGGAGGAGGAGGAGGAGGAGGAGGAGGAGGAGGAGGAGGAGGAGGAGGAGGAGGAGGAGGACGAGGACGAGGACGAGGAGGACGAGGAGGACGAGGAGGACGAGGAGGACGAGGAGGACGAGGAGGAGGACGAGGAGAATGAGGAGGACGAGGAGGAGGTGGATGAGGATTAGGAGGAGGACAAGGAGGAGGACAAGGAGGAGCAGGATGAGGAGGAGGATGAGGAGGAGGAGGCGGTGGACGAGGTGCTGGAGGACGAGGAGGAGGAGGGTTAAGGGTGGAGATGAGATCTTCCTCATCCTGCTCCTCCACTGCTGATGTCAGGGAATTCCCTGCAGCTGCCAAAACTGCCTTTCCTGCTGCAGGATCTGGTCTGGCAGCTCTCTCAGGCTCTTCACCTTTGGCAGCGCCGCAGCATCCTTGGAGTCATGGACTGGCAACTGGCACCTCCAGGTCACTTGCTGCTGGGATGCTTTTCTCTGGGGAAATCTTCTTGGACACGGCCTGGCTCCAGTTCTTACTTCCAGCCCTTTCCTGCCCATCTGCATCCTCAGCCACGAGCCGCTTCTTTACATCGCCGTGCCTCTGGGGGAGCAGGGACTCCTGTCTCTGGGCAAACAAAACAAAGACAACTTGTAAGAAGAGAACCTGCAGCTTCTAGTTAGAAGAGAAAGGACTATTCAATCAAGGCAGGGCCGATGGAGAAACTTTCTAAAATGGAACAAGCAGCAGAAGCACAGGAGTTTTGCAGAAGAAATTCCCCTCCCAGCACTTGGCTTAGGGAAAAAGCCTGATGTTGCTAGGAGAGACTTGAGTTCATGTCTACTATTGGGTAGCAGACATCTGAACATTTAGACTATTGGCTTTCCAGGCTCATGCTATTCAAACCTGAGAGTGAAACTATTCTAAAAGCCAGAGATGCTTGGAAGAAATGTTCCTGCTCACACCACGACTGGGGACCATGCATCATTCTTACCTTGCACCTGTCCAAAGGCCTTCCTCCGTCTGTGCTCCGGCAGTTCTCACCGGGCCTCTGGCAGGGATGGAGGCTCCTGCCACAAGTATCCCAAGTGTGGAGATCCTCCTCATTCTGCTCCTCCACTGCTGACATCAGGGAATTCCCTGCAGCTGCAAACACCTGCCTTTGCTGCGCGAGGACCTTCTCTAGCACCATGGAGTTGGCCAAAGGCCTTCTCCTATGGCAGCGCCACAGCATCCTGCAAGTCACGGACTGGAACTGGCACCTCCAGCAAAGTTGCTGCTGGCAAACATCCCTCAGCCATTCCCTGACTGCAATGAGCTGGACTCCTACTCCTCTGCAAGCCTCTTCCTGGCCAGGTGCATCCTCAGCAATGAGCCGCTTCTGCTGAGAGCTGCGGCTCTGAGGGAGCAGCCAGTCCTGTCCAAAGGGCTTCCTCTGTCTCCAGTCCTGCAGCTCTCACAGGGTACTGGCTATGGTCAAATCTCCTGCCAGGAGGATCCGACCTGTGCAATTCATCCTCATCCTTCTTCTCCATTGCTGATGGCTCTAAGTGCCCTGCAGATGGGTACATCTGCCTTTGCTGCTGGAGGCTTTTGTCCAGCACCACACCCAAAGTCTTCTCCTCTGGTACCGCCCCATCCTTCTTGGAACCTCGGTCAGGGAACTGGCAGCTCCAGGACAATCGCTGCTCTGCCTCTGGCTTCTGGGAGCGCCTTACTGGAGGCCTCCTCTTTTCTCTATCCTGCTGAAACAAGAAAGGCTTCGTAACTCGACTGCTCTGTGCCAGCCATGAGTTCATCATCTCTTCTGGAACTCTTTTACAGTGGACACAGAGTTTGTTTCAGCTCATTCTCACAACTTTTATCGTGACTATGCCTCATAACTCTTACAACTCTTATTAGTTCATAACCTGGATTACACATTGTCTCTGTCCAGATTAGAATTTTAAAATATACAATACAATTCTCCAGATCCTCTAGCTACAAGATGTAACCACACATCTTTGTCCTTCTTTTATTTTTGCAAAAACATTGGCAATTGTTTCTCTCTTTTATACTTTTACCTTCGGAACTCATCTGTTTCCTGTCTTCTCAGAAGAACTTTCCTTTGGTTTATTCTTGTACCGATTCTCGAATCTTTCCAGGCTACTTTATAGAGATGTAGCTGGTGCAACAGACACTTACTAGATAGTTTTTGTTGGTTTGATTTATACTACAGGAAGATGATAAAACACACGTTTTACATTTCCTTGGACGGCAAAAATTTTTTTGCATTTTTAATGGAAAATATATTTTTCAAGTTTGGATAGCATCATTTAAAATAAATAGTTTCATTACCTGCCCACTAGCCATAACATAGATCTGTATCCATCATCTAAAAGTAAAGCCAGCTTTTGATTTGATACACACATTGAGACTTTATCCTGTAGGAAATAAAGCAGAAAAAAGATGCTCTTACAGTTTGATCTTCAACTGCACATCACTTCTAACCTTGAGTGAAGGCTCTGCATTATTGAATAGAACCAATTGAGGCAGTGCAGCTCTCGGTTAACACATGATCAGAACCTCAGACTGCTAAGGAAGAGCAGCAAATAGTTTGGCTGCCACCACGAGGCAACAGCACATTCTCCTGTTGACATTCTCACGGTCAGAGTGAAACTGGAACCGAGCAATCCCATTCCTTTGCAACCACCCTTATGCTGCAGAGATGGAGCCCTGAGCTCAGAAATGCCATTTGTGACAGAGCTTTCCCAGGTGGGAAGGCATCCTCCCTTCCCAGAGGTATTGCAAGTTCCCCTCTCCCCACTCCATTCCATCCGGAAATGGAATGCTGACAATCCACAATGGTTATACACCACAGCACTGGCATGGATTCTTTTCCTTAGGCAGATCTAAGGCAGTCTGGGAGTTGCTCAGCCTCTTGTGCCCTCCTCAAGGGAGCATTTGTAACTTTTCTTCCTACAATCATCCAACCAAACAACTTGGTTCCTGCTCCAAGTAATTACCGGAAGCTTTGGCTGTGTTTTCCCATTCGATTTTAGTTAACCCAATCTTTTGCAAATATTGACACTTCTATATTTGAAATTCCCAGCATACTACAGAGATTTGAGAGGGGATCTTCAAACTTGAGAGGTGACATTGACCACAGAGTAGCAATAAATAGGAAATATCAGGACAAAAGTTAATCCAATACACACCCCCAACAATCCTCCAATTTTTTTTTTTTTTTTTAATTCTGGAAGAAACAAATTTAACAGCACTGCCATGCATGCAACAAAGGGACCCAGGCATGAAGATGAACAAGCTGTTGGTCCTTCACATTCCAGTTTTCAAGGGTGACATTAGTGGGACACTGCTTGGAGCACTGCAATGATATCAAAGTAATCCCTTAAACTTCCTGCTAACTGGAAATTTCTTTTAAGATGCATAGATAATATACAGCTCATTACTTACACATACAGGCAAAAGGAAAAAACAAGTTTCACCACATTCTCATAAACCTCTGGAAATAAAATCCTGTAAACTTAACTGACTTTCTCAATTTGACAAATTGCTACTGCTATAACATTACCTGTACTGCACCTTGTCAATTGGATGCTTTTGCCCAGACTCCTTGCTCCATAGATGTCATTTACACCACAGAAAACAAGATAGAATCCCATCCCAGCAAAAATCAGTGGGAATGGAGAGTGACTTACTCGGCAACACCTGATTCTCTCTGTGCAACATGCACTACAGCTTTCTTTCGCTCTGATCAAACACTTCTTACGGTAAAGATCACCATCCTATAGTCTGAACTACGCACTGACTTCCCTCATGGCCGCCACCCTGATCCATTCTCTGCACATTGACTGAGCCTGACCGTACCCTCTGCAACCACCACCTCCCTGGGCAACCTGTGCCAACGCCTGACCACCCCAACAGCGAAAAAACAACCTGAATCTGTCATCCCAATCCCCACTGTCTCATTTGAAGGCCACTCCCTCTAGTAGTCCCTAGGCTTCTTTGCAGAAGCCATGTGACGGGAAGGCGGCTCGCCGCTCCCCTTTACCCACACGGCTGGCTTCCTTCCAGGCCCGATCCCACCCCCGGCAAGGAAGGAACGCACCCACCCACACGCCCGGGGCCGCTCCTCCCCGGGGCTCTGTCAGTCCCCCGCCGGGGGCCGGTCACTCCCTCACCGGGGCTCTGTCAGTCCCCCGCCGGGGCTCGGTCACTCCCTCGCCGGGGGTCACTCCCCCACCGCAGCCCGCTGCCCGCGCCCGCCCCGCCGCCGCCGCTCCCGCTCTGCCGCACCCGCGGCCCCTCAGCGGCCCCGGCCCCTCCGGGCCCCGCCCCCGCCCCGCGGCCCCGCTCAATCCCCGCCGAGCCCCGCCCGTCCCGCGGCTCCCCATTGGTGGCGCGCGCTGCGCCCGCGGCCCGAGCGGCGCGAGCGGCGCAGGCTCCGCCCCCTGTCCCTCTGCGCGCGCCGAGCGCTCGGCCGGGCCCTGGGGAGCGGCGGCCGCGGGGCCCTCGCGGAGCGGCCGCTCCTCCGGGGCTGCGCCGCCAGCACGGCCGGGCAGGAGGGATCGCTGCAGAAACCCAAACGTTCTGCAAGAGCGGGAATCGGTGTCCAAGGACATCGTTTACACCTGCACTTGGCTCACAACATCCCCCTGCAGCGCTACGGGCTGGTTACTTTAGGCGGCCACAGAGCCCTTCAGGGGAGCTGGGCCACCTTGACTTGTTAGCAAAGCGGCCACAGAGTCCCTAAATCAGACTGGGCTGCCTGCAGTTGTTACTAAACTCCCCACATTGCACTGACCGTTCTGTGCAATTTCCAATGGCCCCGCAGAAAAAGACCTGGGGGTGCTGGCCAAGAGCTGCTGAACACGAGCCCAGGTGTGCCCACGTGGCCAAGAAGGACATTGGCATCCTGGCCTGGGTCAGCAACAGTGCGGCCAGCAGGACCAGGGCAGTGACTGTCCTGCTGTTTTGGGCACCGCTGAGGCCCCACTCGAATCGTGGGGTCAGTTTTGGGTCCCTCACTGCAAGAAAGACTTTGAGGTGCTGGAGCGTGTCCAGAGAAGGGAACTGAGCTGGGGCAGGCTCTGGAGCACAAGTCTGAGGAGAAGCGGCTGAGGCAGATGGGGGGGCTCAGCCTGGAGAAAAGGAGGCTCGGGGAGGACCTTCCCTCTCTCTCCAACTCCCTGGAAGGACACCGGCTTGGGGGGGTTCCTAAGCATAAGGTATCTATCCCATGATCTTTTGCACCAAGAAGATTGTCGCTGTATCTTTAGGTTTGGCAGCCGGGAAACCTTGGGGAGGATGGAGGGCTTTGCTTTAGGGCACGTGTTTTTAAAGGCTGCCCAGGCAGTCGCACATCGTGCAAAAGGTGTACGCTCTGCCCGAGACTTACGGCAATCCTGGAATTTAGTGACTGCGGTGTAAAACTGCCTGCTTCCCTTCCGGATCACGGCAGTCGCTTGCGTGGTTGCTGAGGGAGCTTTTGTGCATTCGGCTTCGGGACTTTGCTACGCTGCAATTCGGCAATGTGATCGAATGTGCCTGCTTTCCCTGCCTCCCTGCCGCTCGGGAATGCACAGACGGTGCACGGTGTTCCGCCTGGAGCCGGGCTGTGCCCGCCGTCCCCTGAGTGCCCGGGGAATCGCTCCCTCGGCTCCGTTGTGTCCAAGCCGCCGCTGCCCCCGCCCCGCTGAGGGTCCGAGCGTGCAGCGGAGCGCCCCCTGCCGGCCGCGCGTGCCCCTGGCCCCGCCCCCCGCCGGCCGCAGCGGCCTTAGCCCCGCCCCCCGCCGGCCGCGCGGGATCCCGGCCCCGCCCGGCGCCCGCCGCAGCCGCCAGCGGCCCCTGCCGGGCGTGGCCGGAACTACAGCAAAGGGCAACCACGACCCTCGGCGGGGGAACCTCCCTGGGTTTGTGCTGGGCTTTGTTCCGGGCATGTTCTGTACTAAAGAACTGCTACTCCTTGCCTGCATTTTTTCAGCCCCATCATTTTCGAAGTTATCATGATTTGGAGAGAGCAGTCTTCTTGCCATTGCAGGAAGGTTCCCGCCTTCCTTAGCAGACAGGTGACTTTTAAAACAGGACACTTTGTTAAAAAACCAAACCCGAGAACATTTCATGATTTCATGTAGTATGTGATTTCACATCTAAAGAAACGGGGCTGTCTGCCCTTTTCTCCTCAGGCAGTGCGTTCCTCTGCCTTCAAGTACAAAAGCAACAAAGTGATTCTAACCAGTGATCAAAACCAGGGAAACCAGACCCTCCATCTCCTGTCAGTGGGCGAAGAGACAGAGCATGGGTATACCTGAGAATGCTGACTAGAAATAAAACAGGCGATATAATGGTCACAGCTATTACAGGCCCTAAACGGGCACCTGTAACTTTTCTGATTGACACTGGGGACAAATTTCTGCGCTGACAAAGAAAGATGCCCAGAGGTGTGCAATTGTCCCAACAAAGAACCCATATTGTGTTTTAAATGCCTTGGGAACGACAGAATCTATGGATGTGGCCTTAGTCAAGCTCACTTTGCCTGGAGAGGAAAACCAACTCTCTATTCATATGGTGATTGGAGATATTCCAACCAATTTATTAGGGATGAATGCCCTTGCTGGGAGGCAGTGGGAGGACTCAGAGGGTCTCCTGTGGTCTTTTGGCACACCACGTTTTAACGTCAGACTGCTCCAAGCCGCACCCTCCCTACCATTCAGCAAAGTAACTGATGTGAAACAATACCCCCTCCCCTGGGTGCCAAAGAGGGCATCAAGCCAGTGATACAGGAGCTGCGAGAACAAGGAGGAATAGTTCATACTCATTCTCCTTTCAATTCTCCGGTGTGGCCAGTACGAAAGCCTAATGGGAAGTGGAGGCTGACAATAGATTTTCGCAGGCTAAATGCCAACGCAGACCCTCTTACAGCAGCCGTCCCAAATCTGGCAGAAATCATAACATTGATTCAAGAAAAGGCTCATTCAATCATGGCACCTATAGATGTCCAAGACATGTTTTTTATGATACCTTTACAGCCAGAAGATATGGACCGTTCTGCTTTCACATGGGAAGGACAGCAATACACTTTCACTAGGCTTCCCCAAGGGTACAAACATTCCCCCACCCTGGCTCATCACGCTTCAGCCCAAGAGTCAGAAAAAATACCCAAAGCTGACAATGTGGCTGTTTATCAATACATTGATGATATCCTTGTGGGAGATGAAATAGAAGGAGTGAGAGATACCAAACAGAAAATAATCTCCCACTTAGAAAGCCTTGATTTGCAAATTCCCTCCGAAAAAATCCAAAACCCTTCACACGAAGTGAAATTTTGGGGAATTTGGTGGAAAGGAGGTATGACATGTATTCCACCTGATAACCCTAACCTCTTTAGATCAGATTAAAATGCCCAAATCCAAAAAAGATCTCCAACATGCTTTAGGATTATTAGTGTTCTGGAGAAAACACATCTCAGATTTTTCCATAATTGCCAGACCTCTTTATGACTTGTTGAGAAAAGGGTAAAATGGGAATGGAGTGCTTCTCAAGAAGAAGCATTGCAATTGTTGATTTTTGAAGCAACAGCTCACCAAGCCCTGGGCCCTATTCACCCTACAGATCCTTTCCAGGTGGAATGGGGATTTGCCTCCTCAGGGCTGTCAGTACACATATGGCAGCGGGGTCCTGAGGGTCCAATGAGGCCTGTAGGTTTTTACTCCTGTGGCTTCAAAGATGCTGAAAAAAGATACACTACCGGGGAGAAAGGATTGCTTGTGGTTAGCTTAGCTCTCCTAGAAGTGGAGAAGATTGCACAACAACAACCAATTGTTTTGAGAGGCCCTTTCAAAGTTATGAAGGCAGTCTCTACTGGGACCCCCCCACCTGACGGGGTGGCCCAGAGGGCCTCAGGAAGGGAGTGGTATGCTCAGATTGAACATTATTGTAGCGTCTTCTCAGTAACTGAAGGAGCTGTAAAAGATCTGGCAATCCAACAGACTGAAAACTTGGGTAGCAGCCAAGACAAACCTGCCTCAGTCACTAAAGTAGCCCCTCCTTTTTCCCCTGAACAGTCAGCAAATTCTTGGTTTACAGATGCTTCTGCCAAGCGAGAAGGAAAGGTGTGGAAATACAAGGCTGTAGCCCTGCACACCTCCTCAGGTGAAGGAATTATCACAGAGGGGAAGGCGGCGCCCAAGCTGGCGAGCTGAGAGCTGTTTGGAGTGTTTTCCAACGTGAGGCACAGAATACTTCTCCTGTCTGTATCTACACTGATTCCTATGCTGTGTTTAAGGGATGTTTTTTCCCAGCTCTGTGTCTCCCAAAAGCCCTTATCCCAGCCGTGCCAAGGGGACGGGCACCCACCTCGCGCCTCCCGCCGCCAGAAGAAAAGCTGCTCCCAAACGGTGTCCTCAGCCCTTCTCCAAGGGCACGTCCCATCCACGCCACAGCTGCTCCCAAGCACTTCGCCATCCGGACCAGACAGCACCTAGAACGCTTCCTTTGGAAAAACAAACCATAAATCAATGAAAAGAGATTACAGACAAAAAGGGAAAACAAGGAAAAAGGTAAAAAATCTTCTCCCTGCTGGGCCTTGAGGAAGGTCCAAGCCTGCCATGCGAGGGAAAGACCCACCCACAGGCCAGGGCAGCCCACGCTTTCTGCCTTCCCCCTGCACTGCCCCCAAAAGTCATGCTGAGCCCAAAGCCAACAAGGGCAGTGGAGCAGCCCAAGCCCTTCCTTGCCTGCAGAGCAAAGCAGCCCATGCACAGCTTCTGGTGTCCAACCTCTGCTCCCACCATGGGGCTTTGTTTGTGTCGGGCTGGCTGCCCCAGCCCCAGCCCCAGCGCGGGCCACGGTGGGTGCTGGGGGCTGTTGGCAGGGCCAGGAGCAGACTCCCAGTTCAAAACCAGTCCAGCCCATCCCCCCAGCCCTGCCAAAAAGCAGCTTGGCAGCCGACTGAAGAATTGGTTGCATCCGCCCCAGCAAAGGGGGAAACCTTTGCTTCCCGGCCAGGCTGTGCAATGCACAAATCTGGGAGCATCCCCCTGGCTGTGGACTCATCTGCAAATTCGCTGTGGAGCCTGGCTTTGGAGAAGGTGCCACAATTGAAGTCCATCATCTTCAGCTTGCCAGGTGGAGGAAGAGCTTGTCATCCTTGATGTCACCCTCCATGTCTCCAGCAGCAGCAGCCGCACCTGCCACAGCTTCTCCAGGGGCTCCTTCTTCCCTGGGGCTGGAGCAGGCTGTCAGTGCTCTGCCCAGGGCCCCGGCTGTCGCTGAAGCAGAACAAGCAAAAGCAGCTGGCATGGGGGCCACCAGTGCTGGGAAGAGCAGCTCAGCTCCAGCAGCAGGGCTGCGCGTGCCCAGCTGAGGAGCCCTGCGCAGCGATTCAGGCAGGACAAAATCTCTGCCTTTCTTTGCTGCTTCCTGCCAAGGCGCGTGTGCAGCTGGAACTTACCGGCTCCCTGGGTCAAAGCGTGCACGTGGCTCTCTCCCTTCTCCTATGGCATGTGAATATCCTGCATCCAAGGATCACAGGACAGGTCTTCTAATGAGGGCCTTTCCGAAGAGAGCACGGATAAACACCGTCGGATGAGATCCTGGCACTCTGCAGACAGAAAGCAGAAAGCGCCAGTCAGTTGCAGAAGGCTCCTGTCCGCTTTGCCCCACTCTTGCCATGGCCAGGCCATGCTGCGTGTGCTCAGGGCTGTGCCTAAACTTTGCCATCAATTCTTTCTTTTGGAGAGCAGGAGAGCAGGACATTGCCACCTGCTCAGCAGCTGCCAGTGCGGGATGCTCCTGAGCCTGCTGCTGTCTCCCAGCACTGCTATTCCCCCCGTGCTGCAGAGACGAGGATCCACCTGGAGAGAGCCGTCGTGGGAGCGAGAGCCGGCCCCAGGTGCTGTGCCAGCCCCTCCTGAAAGGGTGCTCCCCGCAGACCATCTGGTGCAGCACGATGCCCAGGGACCAGACGGTCGCTGCCTCGCCGTGGTACCAGCCTAACAGGGTCCATTCCGGGGGGCTGTAGGACGGTGTTCCTATGGAATAGAGGTGGAGTTCTTCAGGGGGACGCTGCCTGCTCCCAGAGCCTCGCCCCAGCATCCCTGGGCATGCGGGGGCCGCAGCAGCGGCACGCGGCGTGACCCGCTGCCCTCTCGCCAGCACCTGGGACTTGCGTACAAACTGGGGGTTGGAAAAGAAGCCGCTGGTGTCGCAAGAGGGCAGCGGAAGCCCTGGCAAGGCCCGAGCATTCCATGCAAAGGAAAAACCCACTTGGTGCTGGGGAAAAACCACGCTTTCATCCTCCCTGCCTGCACTGCCCCAGAAACCATTCTTAAGCCAAGGCAAGCACGGGCAGCAGAGCAGTCCGAGCCCTGTCTCGCCTGCACACCAAACGGGCTGGAGCACAGGTTCTGGGCCCCCCTCTCTGTTCCCCCCACCCACGGGTGTTTCTGTGGCGCTGGCTGCCCCAGCCCCAGCGCCAGTCCTAGGCAGAGTGGCTGGCGAAGGCTGCCAGCAGGGCTGGAAGATGGCCCCTCAGCCAGCGCCGCTCAAAAGCAGCTCAGCTGAAGACTCCGGCTGCCATGACTGGCAGCAAAAGGGAGAATCCCCCCTGCCACAGCTGGCTTTGGGCTGTGAGATGTTGGGCCGTGAGATGCTGGGCTGTGAGATGCTGCTACCAGGAGCCTCCCCGTGTGGGCTCACCTGCAAAGCTGGTGTAGGCTGCGGCTTGCAGGTAGGTGCCACAGCCAAAGTCGATGAGTTTGGCCTGCCCGGTTGCCAGGTCAACCAGGATGTTCTCCGGTTTGATGTCCCGGTGCAGGACCCCACAGCTGGTGCAGTGCCGCACGGCCTCCAGCACCTGGCGGAACAGGTGCCGCGCCACCTCCTCGCACAGGAAGCCCCGTGCCCAAATGAAGTGAAGGAGGTCCTGAGACCGCTCCGGGCGCTCCAGCACCATCACCACGTTGTTGGGGAGCTCCAGCCACTCGTGGAGCTGGACGATGCCAGGGAAGCCAGCGGACACCTTGTCCAGCAGCACGATCTCCAGTGGTGCTCGGGTGCCGTCGGGCTGTGGGAGGAGCACGGTGCTGTCAGCGGAGCTGATGCCGTGCCGGGGCTCGGGAAGCCCTCAGCCAGCCGGGGACGCTCTGCGCGCTCCGCTGGCCCCACGGCCGCTCTCCCTCGAAGTGTTCTGGCGGCTTCCACCCTGCCGGGCCTCGGCTCATCCCCGCCCGTCGCGCCCCGGCTTCTCCCGCTGCCCCTCGCTCACTCACCAGCTCGCCCCAATGGCCGATGCGGTTCCGCGGCACCCGTTTGATGGCCACCTGCAAGGCAAGGGGAGCAGCGGGCTGAGCTCGCCGCCCGCCGTGCCCAGCCCCATGCTCCTTCTCCTCCTCCTTTGCCCCCCGCCTCCTGCGCCCGCCGCCGGCCCCGCCACTCACCGGGGCGCCGTCCGAGAGCCGCGTGGCCGCGAAGACGCTGCCGAAGCCGCCGCGCCCCAGCAGCGAACCCAGCCGGTAGCGCTCCTTCAGGCCCTGCTGCGCCTTCCGTGCCCGCGAGACGCGGCCGTCAGCGCTCGGCCCGGGGCCAGGAACGGCCCCCGAGCGCCGCTCAACCGCCCCGGGCCGGCCATCCCCACATGGGGGCTCTTTTGGAGGGGCCACCGGCGGCTCGGGGCCGGCGGCCGCGCTCAAGAGCGGCGGAGCTCGGAGCGGGGAAGACGCTGCGGAGGCGGCGGGAGCGGCCGCGCCGCCTGTGTCCCCGGCGGGCCCCGGGAGGAGCCGAGGCCGGGACCGGGGCCGGGGCCGGGGCCGGGGTAGGGGTCGGGCCAGCCGGAGCCAGGGGCTGGCGATGCTGCCCAGGAGCCAGGCACTGATGCCCGCCCAGCAGCGCCACAGCCAGGACGGCGAGAGCCGGGCGGAGGCGGGACCGCGGCGGGACGCCCGGGGGCGGGGAGGGGGCAGCCCCGCCCGGGGCCGGGGGCGGGCCGGGGGCATGGCCCGGCCGGGCCTGGGGAGAGGGAGGCCGCGGGAGGGGGGGTTGGGGAACGAAAGGGAGAGCGGGAGAGGGTGCGAGACACTGGGAGAGGGAGAGGAGGAGCAGGAGAAGGGACGCAGAGGGTTCGTGGACTCGCTGCTTTTGTGCTGCTGCCGCTGCTGCCGCTGCTGCCGCTGCTGCCGCTGCTGCCGCTGCTGCCGCTGAAGCGCTGGGAGCGTTTGTCCGCGTGTCCGTGTGTCCGGTGCCCGTGTGTCCGTTCCCCCCCGCGCGCCCCACGGCCGAGCCCCGCGCGCCCCGCGCCAGCACGGGCCGCTCCGCTCCGGGGCCGAGGCGGAGTCCCGGAGCATCTCTTCCTCCCGCAGCCACACCAAACCCGCTCGGCCATTGGGAGCAGTTTTGCACACGTTTCCCTTTGAAGGGCTCCTCTCTACCCCCATTTCCAAGGAGTCTCCCTGAGATTTTGGCACCTGCAGCGACAGGGCAGCGATTGGGCTTCAAAGTGCAAGAAAGACATGGAGGGGCTGGAGCACGTCCAGAGATGGGAATGGAGCTGGGGAAGGCTCTGGAGGACTTCTGAGGGGCAGCTGAGGGATCTGAGGGAGCTGAGCCTGGAGGAAAGGAGGCTCAGGGGGGACCTGGCTCTCTCCAAGTCCCTGACAGGAGGGAGCAGCCAGGAGGGGTGGGGCTCTGCTGCCAAGGGAAAGCACGAGAGGAAATGGGCTCGGGGGAACTCTTGGGGTGGATGGTGGGGAGATTCTCATCCTCCGTGTCTCGACAAAGGGGGAGGGGGGCAGGGGTGGGGCACGACCTGGGGACACGGGGGTGGTGACGCTGGGCTGGGGACACGGGAAAGGGCACGGGAAGCCAAAGCCCCGCTGAGCGCTGGCGCTGGGCTGGCACGGGGTGAGCCGGCAGCAGGGCCCCGCAGCCCTGAGGGACTCGCCCTGACGGCTGGGGAGTATTGATCCTGGTCTCTAAAAAATGAGACTCAATAAAATATCATTAAAAGGTGCCTCCTTCTCCTTCTCCTCCTCCCCCACCCCTTCTCCTGCTCCCCCCGGGCCCAGCGCCCACCCTTGGCCCCCCGTTTTCCCAGCGCAGTCGCATCCCGCGGGAGGAGCCGGGATGGAGCCGGGAGAGGTCGGGCTGGGGCAGCGCTGGGCTCTGGGCCCGGCCTGGGCGCCCCCCACGCGCCCCCTCCTCAAATTCCCCTGGCGGGGGGCGCTGGGGGCGAGGGGGGGGCGCAGGCGGGGTCCGGGTGGGGAGCGCTGAGCGCTGCGGGTCTGCCTGGCAACTGGTGAGTCACCAGCGCCGCGCGCTCTGATTGGCTGAAGGTTGTTCAACGCCTTCTCTGATTATCTGATACTCGCGGGGGATTTTGGTTGGTCGTTGGGGGCTGTGGGGCGGCTTAGGGGGGGGTCTCTGCGCCTTTGGGGTTCGCTGGGTGCCGATTTGGGGTTCAGGTGCCTCCCAAGGGCCCCCCGGGGGGGGGGGTAACACAGGGGTGACACATGAGGGTCCCCATTCTCGATCCATCCTGGGGCCGGTTCTGCCCCCTCCACTCTCGGTCCCCCCGCGGGATCCCCCAAAGTCCCTTCCCACTGTTCCTCAATAAACGGGACCGGGGCGAACTGGGAAGCCTTCCTGGGAACACTGGGAGCAGCCGGGCAGGGGCAGAGTGACAGCGGGGCTGGGGGGGACACACGACCCCCAAATTCAGCGCGGGGATGGAGCGGGGGGTCCCGGCCGGGCCCGAGGCCACGGGGAGGGGCTGCGGCCACCGGCGGCTCAGGAGCTCTGTGGGCAGAGCAAAGGGGGTGACACCGGGCTGGGGGGCCCCGGGGGAGCACAGAGCTCCGGGGGAGGGGGGACACGACCCCCGGGCCCCTCCCGTCACCTGCTTGCGCAGGTAGAAGCCGAGCCCCAGCGCCAGGAAGACGAAGCCCAACACGAAGCCCCCGATCCCCGTCAGCATCTTGGGGGGCAGGGGGGCAGCTTTGGGGGGTGGAGGGCAGAAGGATCTGGGAAACGGCGGTGGCTGCCGGGAAGGGAACGGAATGGACTGGGACAGAATGAGATAAACTGGGAGAGAATGGGACACCAGGATACACTGGGACCAGCATCAGGACTGGGCAGGGCCAGATTTGGAGCACCAGGGATTATACTGGGATGTATTGGGACCACCCTGAGGGCTACTGGGAACATGCTGAGGGCCAATGGGTGCTGCTGGGATATACTGGGAGTGATTTGCATCATACTGGGAATGACTGGGATTGTACTGGGAGTGACTGGAACCACAGTGGTGGTGAAAGGGAGCAATTGGAAAGATGCAGGGGGCAACTGGGATCATCCTGGGAGCAGCTGGCCCATACTGGGGTCATGCTGGGATCATACTGGGAGTGACAGGGTCATGTTGCAGTGACTGGCATAGTGCTGGGAGTATCTGGGAGTGACTGGGATCATACTGGGGGTGACAGGGATCAAACCAGACTCATACTGGGAAGTTACCTGGAATCATCCTGGGGGTGACTGGACTCATACTGGGATCATGCTTTGAGCAACTGGGTCCATGATGGGGCAAAAGGCATCATAGAGGGACTGACTGGGAGTGGCTGGGTTCATACTGGAAGTGACTGGGGCTGTACCTTACTCCTACTGGGAGGGACTGAGAGTGAAAGGAACCATACAGGACATGACTGGGAACAACTGGGACCATGTTGGGGGCAAGTGGGATCTTATTGGGAATGACTGGGAACATAAAAGCTTGAGTGGAGTTTTTATCCCGTGGCATTCCTGGGGAGCAGCGGCAGCTCCGCGCCCCCAGCCCGGGGGGTGGGAGCAGGGGAACCGGTGGCAGCATCTTCGGGGCACAGCCGAGGGCTGGGGGGCTCCTCCCCCAATTCATTTTCTCTGCCCAATTCAAATCATCCCCTCCCATTCAAATCCCCTCCGTTCACATTTTCTCCCCACCATTAAAGTTTCCTTGCCCCAGTTCAACTTTTCTCCCCAATTAAGCCCTGAGGCCCCACCCCATCCCCGGCTCCTCCCAGCAGGATCCGGCCGGGACTTTCTGGAAACAGCAGCGGAAAGAGTTCAAAAATTCCTCATTACTTCCATCGATTTCCTTGGTTTCCGGGGCATTTTCCTGTGGCTGCTCCGGGCCAAGGCTGAGGGGTCCCCTCGGGCTCCAGCCCCTTTCCAGACCCTTTTTCCAGCTCCTTTCCTCAGCTGACCCAAAGCTGCGGATTTTGGGGAGCGGGAAGAGTCGCTCTGCTCGGGGGTCCCCGCAGTGCCCCAGGGAGGCCCCGAGGCCGCAGCGCGGTTCCCTCCGGCCCCTTGGAGTGTTTGGAATCTCCAACTCTCAGCAATCGCTGTCCGTGGCATTCAATTCCCCCTGCAGGGTTTTCCCCCAGACCGGCTTTCTTTCCAGAGGGTTTTGTGGTTTCGCTTTGAGCTGGGGCCTGAGGGCACCGGAGCGGCCGCGGGTGCTGGGGCAGGAAGGGCTGAGGGACAGCAGTGCCCCACAAACCTCCGGGAGGGGGACAAGGGCTGGAGGGGGCAAAGAGAGAATAAACACAAGATTTTAGAAAAAGAAAGAAAAGAGAAAGAGTACCGCTATGGAAATTCGGCTTGGCTTGCAGCGTGCAGGACACGTCAGAGAGTGCAGATCACGTTTGCATGCACCAAATATTACCGCAGGCCTGGGCCCTAGGGTGTATCACCGTGTCCCGCAGCCATAGGGAGGAGGAGGAGGAGAAGATCCAGCAGGCAGGAATTGTGCAGCAAGACTGATTTATTTAATTATTTTACAAACTCTTTTATAGACTTTTTTCCTCATAGTCTAATTGGACAAAGGGCCAGCCACCCCTTGGGGTGATTGGCCAAAATCCTAAAACATCCATTGTCAAAATATTTTTCTACTGTACCATAAACAAGACTTTTCAAGGTTGCAGGTGGCTTGGTTGTTTACATACCCTGCTACCTCTTCTGTGAGAGAGAAAAGTCTCTCACGGACTTAGAAAATAGCAAGAAAATCCTTGCTGGCAGCATTTTTGCATCTACAATGAGTGAGTGGGGTGTGGATCACATCACTGGCATCCCTCACTCGCCCACAGGCCAAGCCATCGTAGAGAGGCAACATCAAACACTAAAAAGACTGCTAGAACAACAAAAAGGTGGCAGTGAGATCGCTGCCCCTATCACAAGACTGTCCAAAGCGTTGTTCACTTTGAACTTTTGAAACTGTTCCTATGAGGAACCTGATCCTCCCATCATGAGACACTTCACAAACTCTGCCAAACATAAACTGACTGAGAGACCTGAGGTCCTAATAAAAGACCCTGACACTTTACAAATACGTGGCCTGTACCCCCTAGTCACCCGGGGCAGAGGCTACGGATGTGTTTCCACCCCAGAGGGTCCAAGATGGATCCCTGGGAAGTGGATCAAACCCTTTTTGAGACCACCTGCGGATGCCAAACAAAGGAAAGAAGCTGCCACAGCCTGGAAAAGAAGAAAAACCAAGCCACCTGGCAAAAAGACTCCTCCTCCAGGCCTGAAAAACAAATCCTCCACCTCCCAGTCTCCTTAAAATGTGTCTCCCTTCCCAAAATGACCCCTCATTTTGTTTTGAAAGAGGGGGAGTCCAAGGGACCCATTGTTATTTAAGTTGATTGCATTAATATTAATTTTATTTGTGTTATACTGTTCCTAAAGTTACCTCCCTTGACAGCGTGATGACATCCTACCTGCTGCTGTCCCACCTGCTGCTGCAGCTCCTCCTCTGCACTGGGATCTCCAGCAGGCGGATTCCTTCCATTATCAAGGACATCGTATGGGGTTTCTTTACGGAGTTGTTAATTTTATTAGCCTTTCCCAATTTTAAGTGTTTGGTTTTGAAATCCCTTAAGCCTCCCCCTCATTTCAAAGTAATAAAGAAGGGGGAGATGTCGGTGTGACCCAGCCCACTGCAGGGCTGGGGCAGCGAGATGCCAATCAATCCCAGCCCCTCCCCTGGATCGAGTTCCCCAAAGAGGCCGACTCAGAGGTCGCTGGGCGGCTCAGAAGCCTCAGCTGCACCCCTTGGGCGGTGCCC